>NW_027185804.1:12724230-12742169 GCF_028583685.1 Petaurus breviceps papuanus
CTCTCTGTCTCTCTGTCTCTCTGTCTCTCTCTCTCTCTCTGTCTCTCTCTCTCTCTCTCTCTCTCTCTCTCTGTCTCTCTCTCTCTCTCCTTTCACCCTGTCCCTCCTCAGAAGTGTTTTGCTTTTATCCCCTTTCCGATTCTGCCCTCACTTCTATAACTACTCCCTCTCTCTTATCCCCTTCCCCTCCTACTTTCCTGTAGGCTAAGACAGATTTATATACCCAATTGAGAGTGTGTTATTCTTTCTTTGAAACAATTCTGATGAGAGTAAGTTTCATTCATTCCCCCTCAACTCCCCACCTCTTCCCCTCCATTATAAAAGGTTTTTCTTACCTCTTTTATGTGAGATAATTTACTCAATTTTATCTTTTCCTTTCTCCCTGTACTTTCCTCTCTCACCTCTCAATTTTATTTTTTTAGATATCATCCCTTCATATTGAATTCACACCTACTCCCTCTTGCCTATATATGCTCCTTCTAACTGCCCTAATAAGGAGAAAGATCTCATCAGTTACATCTTCCCATGAAGGAATGTAAACAGTTTAAACTGAATGAGTCCCTTTTGATTTCCCTTTCCCATTTATCTTTTTATGTTTCTCTTGAGTCTTGTATTTGAGAGTTAAATTTCCTCTAGCTCTTATCTTTTCACCAAAAATGCTTGAAAGTTTTCTATCTCATTGAATATCCATTTTTCCCCTGAAGGATTGATTATATTCAGTTTTGCTGGGTAGGTGATTCTTGGTTATAAACTTAGTGCTTTTGCCTTCTGGAATATCATATTCCAAGCCCTCCAATCTCTAATATAGAAGCTGCTAAATCCTGTGTTATCCTGACTATCACTCCATCATACTTGAATTGTTTCTTTCTGTCTGCTTGTAATACTTTCTCCTTGACCTGGGAAGTCTGGAATTTGGCTATAGCCTTCCTTGGAGTTTTCATTTTAGGATCCCTTTCCAGAGGTGATTGGTGAATTTCTTTCAATTTATATTTTTCTCTGGTTCTAGAGTATTAGGGCAGTTTCCCTTGATAATTTCTTGAGAGATGATGTCTAGGGTCTTTTTTTGATCATGGTTTTCAGGTAGTCCCACAATTTTCAAATAATCTCTCCTATATCTATTTTCTAGGTCAGTTGTTTCTCCAACAAGTTACTTCACATTGTCTTTTTTTTCATTCTTTTGGTTTAGTTTTATTGTTTCTGATTTCTCATAAAGGTATTAGCTTTCATTGGTCCATTCTAATTTTGAAGAAATTATTTTCTTCATAGAGCTTTTGGTCCTCCTTTTCCATTTGGCCAATTTGTTTTTTAAGGCATTCTTTTCCTTGTTGGCTTTTTATACCTCTTGTACCATTTGGCCTACTCTGTTATTTTCTTCAGTATTCTTTTGTGTCTCCTTCACCAAGGCACTGACTCGTTTTTCATGATTTTCTTATACCATTCTCATTTCTCTTTCCAGTTTTTCCTCTACCTTTTTAATTTGATTTTCAAAATCCTTTTTGAGTTTTTCCATGACCTGAGTTCAATCCATATTTTTTCTTGCAGGCTTTGGATGTTGGAGTTTTGACTTTGTTATATTTTTCTGAGTGTATGTTTTGATCTGCATTGTCACTATAGTAACTTTCTAAGGTCAGAATTTTTTTCTGTTGTTTGTTCAGTTTGTCAGCCTATTTTTTTACTTTCAACTCTTTGTTAAAGTAGGGCTCTGTTTCCAGGGTGGAGGAAGCCCTGTCCCAAACTTCAGGGATTTTGTGCAGTTGTTTTCAGAGATACTTCTAGGGACCTGTAAGTTTTCAGTTCTTCCAAGGTGGTATGATCTAAGGAGAGGTATTTATTACTCTCTTGGCCTGTGCTCTGGTCTGTGACAACAAATGCTCTTTTCTGCCCTGGAACTGTGACGAGGCTTCCCACTCCAAAGTGGCCTCAATTTCTGGTGTGCTAATGCTCCTCTTTACTCTGGGACTGTCACCTAGGACTACAACCAGATCAGAGTATGGGCAAATAAATAAAGTCCTGCCTTAGGGCTAGCAAAGAGACCCCTGAAATCATCTTCTGACCAGACCCCCTTACTCTCTGTTGACTGAGGGCTCCAGAAGCAGCAGCAGTAGTTGTTGCTGCTGCTGCTGCTAATTTAATGGCTCCCAAAACCTGCCCCTGGCTTGCTGAGGCTGGGTCTGTGCTGGTAGAGCCTGTGCTAGATTGTTCTCCACTTTGACCCAGGTGCTACAGACCTTTCCCGTCACCTCCTAAGTTATCTTTGGCCATGCTTTTGAGGGTTCAGAGGAGTTTTGGGCAGATCTCAGGCAATCAGTGCCTTTTCTCTGCCATCTTGGCTCTGCTCCCAGACTAGAGGGTTTCTAAAGTTGTTTCTGCCTCTAAATAGTTGATCCTCCTTATTGGAAGGGTTTCCAAATCATAGGTTACCTATACTAATGAAATCACAGTTTTGAAGGAAAAAAATGGGCAATAAAGGAACTTGGTGGTCTTCTAGTCCAAATTCCTTGTTTTATAAAGAGATTGAAGCCTAGAAGAATTGAGGCCTTCCCAAGAATACAAACAAAATCAGAAGCAGAACTGTGATTAGTAGTCATCTTTTCTTACTCCATTCCAGCTTTTTCTACTACCCCACACTCTTTTCAGTGTAGGGATACAAAAGACAAAAACAAACCAGTCTCTGCCCTCGAGGAGCTTACATTCTACTAGGAGAGAAGGGAAGTGGAAAGGGGAAGCACCATGCATACAAATAATGCAAAGTAAATTATGGAGGAAGAGAGTCCCAAAAATAGCTGGAAGGTTTCAGAATGTCCTCACAGAAGAGAGGACACCTGAACTGAGCCTTGAAAAAAGATAAGACCTGTAGAGTGGCAGAGGTGAGGAGGGAGAGCATTCCAGGCATGGTCCTTGGCCTGCAAGATGAATGCATAGATATGGAGGTGAAGTGTAGTGTCAGGGTAACAACTTATATTCTTCTCGTTTTATTTTCAAGAACCTTATTTCCTATTGATCCTCAGCACAAACCTTCTATGCCAGTAATAATGACTTTGTACTTAACCCAAGAAATGTCTATGTACCTGGTTATATTGAGCTGCTATTGTGTAATGAAAAGGGGCAGGGAAGCTGGGTGGCTCAATGAATAGAGTGCCAGTTCTGGAGTCAAGAAGACCTGAGTTCAAATCTGACACTTATTAGATGTGGGACCCTGGACAAGTCACTTTACACTGTTTGCCTCAGTTTCCTCATCTGTAAAATGAACTAGAAAAGAAAATGGCCAACCATTCCATCATCTTTACCAAGAAAACCCCAAATGGGTTCATGAAAAGTTGAACATGATTGACAAACGACAGAATAAAAAAAGAAAAGGATATGGGCCTAGAAGTCAGGAGACCTAGGTTCCAGTCCTGGTCTGATCCATTATTTTCTGTACCTTCAGTATTTAGCATAATGCCTCACACATAGTAAGCACATAAAAAGTGTTGTATTAATTGAGTAGTTGGTTGATCTATGGGATTATGGATAAGCCATATAATCATTTGGGGGCTCTGATTTCTTATCTGTAATATGGAAATAATAATACTTTAATTTTCATAATATTCTACTTTGGTGAGTTCTGCAGTTAATGTTGCAATCTGGCTTTCCAATTGTTATTGTCTATATAGACCTCCAAAATTTGTTTTGAAGATCTATTGAGATATGATGTATAAAACACTTTATAACTGTGACTTCATGTGTTGGTTTGAACTATTTTATTGTTTCCCTAAGCTACAGTTTCTTCCTGTACCCTTCCTTCATCTATTTATTTCAAGGCAATCTAGCCATTCCCTTTCATGAATTCCTACAGTACATTAACTCCATCTATATGGGTTATATATGCCTTGGTAATACATTGCCTTGCTTCTCATACTCTTGCTTCCTGTGCCTTAGTTCTGTCTCCCTTTAAGGCAGAGACCATGCTTTATACTTTTTTTTCTGTGTCCCCTAGAGAACCTGGAATGGGCCTGAGCACATGGCAAGCACTCGATAAATACTTAATGATTGATTAAAGAGCAAATCTCAAAGCAGCCAAAAGGCAGCTCTGTAAAGGAAGAAATCCTGGCTTCATAATTTCTGCATAAAAGATGTTGAATTTGGAGCCAGACGACTAGGTTTCAAATCCTGCCTCTTCCATTTACTACCTAGGTGATGATAGGCAAGGCATTTAACCTCTATATAAAAAGACAGGGCTAGATGACTTCTCAGAGGGTCCCTTCTAACTTAAAAATATATGATTCTATGATCAGGGACTGAAGGAAATAATGTGAAGGGGGCCACCAGCTTAAACATTCTGTCTGTGCAAAGGGCTAAATGTCACTAAAATGCCAACTCAGAAAGTAAGATTTCAGGGTTGGGGGAAATCAATGAATCAGGATGTATGGACATATTGTGGACAACCTGCTCAGGACAACTAACTCAAGAGTCTCTCGGGCATCTTGATGGAATGTCATATCTGATCCTTTCATTGTCTGGCCAGAGTCCAATAAAAGGAAGCCAGCCAAAGGTTAGTCAAACAGATAGCAGAAATTCTTTGAGGGATGTGCCAGCTGTGACGGATAAGAATTGATGGCCGTGTCATCAACTGCGACCTAGCAAAAAACACTGATAGGGATTTGTATCTCACATATTCATCAGTGGCTCTGCTACAAATGTCCAGAATAACTGAAAGCAGATTCATTTGCACCCATTTCCCAAACCTCTTGTTTCAGTATCTGATCCAGACAACTTACTACTCAGTATGGCATCTGTTTCAGGAATGAAGAGAAATAACTGATGACAATATCAAAGAAGACCCCCAATTATGGAGGCACACTGCAGTATTTTTTTCTGCATCTGCCATGCTTCTAAATCCCTGTTCTGTCTGGTGACAAACTAGAAAGTGCAATTATGAGAACCTGAGATATTTACATGGACATCTAAAGCCACAGTGAGAACTGCCATTGGTTAGATGATCATAGATACTATTGAAGTGGCTGGATATGCACCTGCCTGAGGGCTCATACCATTATATGTATTTGGTACAGTACTTCCCCACTGTTCAGTACTCGGCAAAATCCCTGACAGATAGATGGTTATTCAACCTCAGCTTGAATGCATCCGATAATGGGTAACTTAGAGCCTCACATGACAACCTTTTCTGTTTCATGTTAGTGCTAATTGTTAAAAATTTCCTATTTGACTGAACCCAGGGCTCAGTAATCTGCACTCATTTATGGGGTTTTGTGAGACGTCCTTTTCAGAGATATAAACACTTCCTTTTCAAGAATGGCTAAAGGATGTGCTGAATGAAATGACCAACCAGGAGAACAAAAACTAGCTAGCGTATACAAAGTGCTTTAAGAATTGCAGTCTTGGGGGCGGCCAGGTAGCACAGCGAGTAAGAGCACTGGGGCCAGTGCCGGGATGACCTGGGGGATCGAATCCGGGCTCAGACACTTAGCACCCACGCAGAAACACCTGGCTATGTAACCTTGAGCAAGTTATTTAACCCCAATTGCTTAAAAAAAAAGAATTGCAGTCTGAGAGGCAGCTAGGTGGTACAGTGAATAGAGTACTGGCCCTGGAGTCAGGAGGACCTGAGTTCAAGTCTAGCCTCAGACAGCTAACACTTACTAGCTCTGTGACCTTGGGCAAGTCACTTAACTCCAACTGCCCTGCATTCCTTCCTCCAAAAAAAAAAAAAGAAAAAGAAGGAATTGCAGTTTGAACTTCACAACAGCCCTGTGAGGTAGATGCTACAATAATAATATTATTGTTATTATTATTATTCCCTTTTTATTGGTGAGGAAATTCAGGCTGAAAGGGGTTAAGTGACATTCCCAAGGGTACACAGCTAGTAAATGATTGAAGAAGGATTCAAACCCCAGCTCTTCCTGACTCTAAGTCCAATACTCTATTCCATTTCCCATCTAGCTGCCTGGGGAAAAGACAACAATCTCAAAAGAATTCAGAACTCTGATGAAAGAAATGCCCAATGAGGATGCTGCCAGAGGACCTATGATGAAACATACTGGCCACCTCCTATCAGAGAGAAGATGGGAGGGCATGGTTTAACTGGATTAAGAAGCAGGTCTAACTAAGAGGAAGGGAGAAAAGAGGAGGGGAACTCATATCTGTAAGGATATTAGAAAAATAAAGAAATCTATCCATGTAAGGAAAATGGGGATTAAAAGAAAAAAATGGAAATAGGAGATAGCATGATATCATCTATCTCTCCCTTTCCTTCTCCATCTCTCTGTCTCTCTCATCTTCAGTTTCTCCATATCTATTCTTTACCTGCAAACATGCACAAAACTCACCATTTTTAAAAATAAAAAATTCTCATCATATTTTACTACCCCCATGACTATTTTCCCAAATCTCTCCTCTTCTTAGTCAAACTCTTTGAAAGATTGATTATATTCAGTGCTTTTATTTCCTCCTCTCCGTCTTCTAAACCCTTTGCAATCTGGCTTGGGCATTAAGACATAAAGGTGATATCCCAAGGGAAGTAATAATTATATTTATATAACACTTAAAATTTAGAAAATACTTTCCTCATTGTGACCCCTTCAAAGAGTTAATGCAAGCATGGTTATCCCTGTTTTATAGAAAAGGAAACAAAGTCAGAAAAGTAAAGTGACTTGCCAAAGGTCACCCAGTTAGTAAATGTAAGAATTTGGGTTTTCATTCAGATTTTGTTGATTCCATGCCCAATAATCTTTCTACAATTCCAAAATGACTCTAAAACCTTTCACTCGAAAAGATTAAATTCATGTCAATTATATGCAATTCCTTCCCCAAGGTCATTGGCATGGAATTCCCTCTTTATTGGTGGAGATGAATGCCCTACCCTGCATGAGGAGCAGGGCATAGTTAGCAAGAGAAAGGAGGGTTCCAGCCTTTTCCAGTTCCTTTCATGTCTTCCTTTTGTGGGTTTCTCTGAGCAAAAGCCTTCTTTGAATGTCAAGTCCCTTTTGGTTCTCCTAACTGCCAGATTTGATAGAGAAAATGGAAGAGTCCAACACCACTTCAGGTTTCTGAAGAAAGGACTCTGGGAAGACATGAGAGCAAGTAGCAAACTCTGTCAAATTCCAAGCTTACTACTCCAGAGACTTCAGGGAGTTTCACCTTGGGTGGGATCAAGGACCCTCTCTTGGCTGAACTGAGTTATCTCACTCCCAAAGGGAGATCTCCTTCACTTTGTTTTATCTGGTATATATTCTCCTAAGTATGCCTTCTCTGTTTTTTTGTTTTGCTATAATTTGGATAAATGGGCTACTCTATTTGCTCTGTTTGTTCACTGTGGAACTGGTCTTAGAAGGGAAAGGAATCAAGCTTAGAATATAAAGCTTGGATATAAAGATACTCCTCCCCGCCCACAATGACTAAGTGATCAAAAGTTATCTTTAACCCAGTCATATCCCCTAGATTAATAATATTTGAGGGAACAGATAGATATACTTTTAGCCTGATAGCTCCTCTCTCTGAGGAGAAGAGAGTGGTGGTAATTGGTCCCAACTTCCTAATTCCCCTCTTGGTAGGAATAAACGTTTCCCTTGAAGAAGGGTGGAGGGGAAAAAAAAAGAAAAAAAAGATGGAAGGCAAAGAGGCTAATGAAGTCTAGTCTACCTCCTTTCAAACCACACAACAGGCCCTTTGCCACACGTGGGCCTCACTCTACTGCTACGTATTTCCTAAATGATTCATCTTTTCTTTCCAATAATTGGATGCTAGCATTTTGTTGTCTATCCAAAGCTAGTTAGGGCAGGGATAGAGATAAGCTCCTGAGTTTATACAAAAAAGGAGAGAGACACTCTAACACCAAAACCCTGCCTGGTGCATTCACTCTGCCATGTAATAGTGATTTTCCAAGATCTGAAATGTAAAATGGAATTGTGATGGGCTAGGCACCTTCTTTAACTGGGTTTATGTCAACTCCTTACATAGTACTCTTTCTCACTGACATATTCCTCTGTTCAGAAGGCAAGTCCCTCTTACTCACTTTGCCTATAAGTATCTGGACACTACCCTAATGTCTCTGGAATTGGAATTTGGATTCTTTCAATAGTTTTCATATAAGTTCCTGGGGAACTCCTCCTAGAAAAATCCCAGCAGTCTCCTTTCCATCTTCAACTACCTTGACCTTTTATCAACACTATCTATGATGCCTTTTCTCATTAAAATTTTACCCCTTTCTTCTCTGTTTTGTCTCATGATATTGGGAATGTCAAAACAGTGTCTTAGGACTGGCTCTAGTATAAACTCTGGCCTGGGAACAGCTAGGATCTATTTTCTCATTCTCACTGAGTCTAATGGAATTTTGAAAGATCTCTGCCTGTCTCTCAAATTTTCCATTTCATGGTGGAAAGGGTATTGAACTAAGATTTAGGATCCCTAGGTCTAATCTCAGCTCAGTTGCTCATAAGCTATGTTACAGCAGATAGGTCTGAGATGAAATGATCATTTCCTTCCTCATGAAAATTGTATATGATTGCATTAAGGTGGCTATAGGGTTGAATGGGTGAATAAGGTAGCCTTGGTCAAGAACCAACTCAGAATGAAAACCACAGTCTCATTATGTCACTGGTGACTTAAGGGAACCTCTAACAACCACTATTCAGTTCCCTCCTGAACCTTTGATTGACAGAGGATTTAGCAAGAATCTAAGTATTTTTTAAGCAATTGGGGTTAAGTAACTTGCTCAAGGTTACATGGCCAGTTATTTTTTGTGTGGGAGCCAATTTTCTGAGGCCAGAACTGATCCCGGGTCTCCTGATGCCAGGGCTGTCACTCTTACTCACTGCGCCTCCTGGCCACCCCAAGAATCTAAGTATTAATATCTGGTTAGCTGGGAACTGGAATGCAATAGAAAAGGAAGGAGGAAGCAGGGAGAAAATTACTACAATGAAGATGAATTATAGCTGTGCTAAAAATAATGAGAAGGTAAAATCCTGAGACAAGGGTGCCGAGTAGAAAATGTACCACATCATACTGTAATGGGCACATGTAGTAAGGTGAAGAGGTGACCTTGCATTCTGGTAGGGATATCTGGAAACAAGGATTTGGGGGGCATCATAAGGATGGTGCAGGAAGGGAGGCAGGGAAGAAACAGCCATTTATATAATATCCACTCTGTCCCAAGCACTCTGCTAAGTGCTTTATAAATATTATCCCATTTGATCTTCACAACTTTGGGTGGTAAGTGCTATTATGACTCCCATTTTACAGTGGAGGAAATAGGCATGCAGAAGTTATGTGACTTACATGCATAGCTAGTAAGTGACTGTGGTTACATTTGAACTCAGATCTTTTTGACTCTAGGTCCAGAGCTCTATTCATTGTACCATTAGCTGACTTAGGATTCCCTCCAGGAATGGATTGGAACCTACAGGGAACATGGATATCAAAGATCCTCTGGGGAAATAAATTGGGCTGTGAGTATAATTATATTCCATGACTTACACAGGTGACATCATACAAGAAAGTTTCTTGGATACATCTTTAAAAGTCTTAAATTTTCCTTTGCCATGCAACACCAATCCTAAGTGGGTGATAGAAAAGGGAGGTCACATATGGGATGTGGGTTTGAGGCTAATAGGTTACCTGTGGCATATTCATGCAGAAGGGGATAAAAGAATGTGACACAAAACTCATCAAACAGAACTGTGGTGATGTTTGAAGTTAATAGAACTCACAGCAAGTTGGGGACAAGTGTGAAACGTCGCACTTGCAAATCAGTTGTCACTCTAGTCCTGCTGCTGCCAATGTAGAGTCCTCAGAGGGCTAAAGAGAAAAACCTGATGCCAGATCACTGATGGAAAGAGTGAAAATAGCAGAGGTTATTTGGAAAAGAGAGGAATAAGGATTTGTTGGGAACAGAGGAGACTTCAGAGGGTCATGGGTTTGTAACTCCCTAGAGGCAATATTGTTTAACAGGAAAATTTATAAATGCCAGGTAAATAGGAAGGGTTAGTTGGGGCCAGGAAGGTGTTCTAAACACTATGGATAGGTTAGGGATAATTTAGGATGAAATGTCTTTGTTCATTAGCTCATAGGTGGGGCTAATCCTGCACTCAGCCTTAGCATGACATGAGTTCAAATACTACCTCTAAAAATTCCTACAGGAGTGACTAGATGTCATTGGTGACTCCTCTTTTTTTTTCTCTTTTTGGAGGGTGGAAGACAGGGCAATTGGGGTTAAGCGACTTGCCCAAGGTCACATGGTGAAATGGTAATGGGAATTTGAAGATCTTCCCTGCTCCTTAACAGACCTAGGCGAAAGTTTGAAGACCTCCCCTGCTTTGAAAGTAAACTCTACTCCCTAATAGGTTGAATGTAATCACATGGAGCCTGTGATGGGAGAAGTTTTGCTGGAGGGTATAGTGGAGCCCACAGGAAGCTTCCCTACTGTGAAGATAAACTTTGCCCCCTGATAGGCTGAATGTAGTCACATGGAGTCTGTGGTGGGAGTTTTGCTGAAGGGAAGCAGAGCCCACAGGAAGTTGGTTCAGAGTAGCCAGATGGGTGGGGGAGAGAGAAAACTCAGGCAAGGAGTCAGATAAGCGCATGAGTAGATATTGATCTTGTATTGGTTTGTGGGAAGACTAAAGGATGCTGTGGTTCTCAGCGTTATTATGGCTTCTCAATATCTTTGGTACTATGATAGAATTGGCTTACTGGTTTTGGGATTCGGTTTTCTGGTGTCTAAATAAATTCTTCAGCTTTACCTTTTATCTGGAGAATGTGTTATATTTTGTGATCAAACATGATGTGATACTTATAGTCATGGTCTTTATCATGATCATGGGTGCTGTAAATATTGCATTGGTGCTACATTTGGTGATGAGGATGGGATCATGAACTATCAAACCTCTAGTTGGAGGCAGAAGGGATTTAGAAGAAGAAAAGGCTATCCCAGGATGGGAGCATTTGCCTTGTGCCTTCCTAACAAGGGAGTGGTCTAAAAGTACAGGGCTCTGTGAAAACTGGGAACAGAGGCTGCAGCAGGAAGAACCTAGAGATTTAGAAACATATTTGCAAAGAATACCAATAAAACCTCAGAAAGAGCAGGAGGCAGTGAGTAGAAGGGGCTGGGTTTTGCTGACAGAATACCATACTGTATATAAAAGCAGAGAAAAGCTGTTACAAGAATTGGCTAAGTACCAGAATTCGAGCCCTCCTTTAGAATAGCAGCCTGGAGAGTCTCAGGTGGAAGGAGAGAGTACTGGAGAGTCTCCAGAAGCAGAGAGGGCTGTTGTAGATTTGGCTCAGAAAAAAGAAGGAAAAAAGTAATAGGAGGCAAGTTCATACAGCTTTGGTAGAGCCTGAGCCTAGTTGCTATGACAACGACTCTCTAGAAAGTTCACCTGTTGTACAGAATGGTGATACAATGTTACCAAATGTTACATTGTTTCATTGTGAAGCCTTTAGAGGGGCAGAAGCTTGCCCCATACCGAGAAGGCAGGAGAATCAGAGAAGGCAAGCAGTGTTTAAGGAGATACTTGAGGATTTCACTCAACAGGAAGTTAGTGATATTTTCAGCAGATTCACCCAAAGGATGGGAGAATCCTTAGTGTCTTGGATGGTAAGAATCAGTGATGAAGGAGCTGCTGGGATAGTGGTAGATCGAGCGGACTGATTGAAATTTATAAATATTTGCCAGAATCCTTTTGTCCAGAAAGCTTTAGATATTTTCATTTGGCAGGAGGTAACAATACAACCAATCTAAGACGTAATAGAATGTGTCCCTCTGATTCTGTGTGACCTAGTGGAGACAGACACTGGTGCTCACTTAAAGACTGCATGAGAAAGTTGAAAGAAGAAGTAATGAAAACTGCTATCAGGGTTGGAAATGCAGATACGTATCATGAAATCCCCTTAGCAGTTCCTCATAGAAATATCCTGGTGAAGACAGCTCCTCCTGCTTATAAGGCCCTACTTCTGACTCTACTAATTGGTGAAATAGCACACCTTCTTTCAGAGGTGCTGGATAAGATTTCACAGCTAAGTGACTTAGGAGAATGGGAAAAAAAGATAAATTTACTCATGAGAGAAAAGTGAATGGCTAGAGGCTTCAAAGTCAGAATGGACTGCCAAAAAAGGAATTGTTTATTGTTCTATTGAGAGTGGAGTTGATTTTAGAAGAATTGATGGTGTTCCAACTAATGAACTATGCAAAATGTATCAGGAAAATTGACTTGATGTTATATGGAATAGAGAAGTGAGAACTGCCTCTGCAAATCTGCCTGAACCATTGTATCCAAGTTTGTCATACCTTCAGGAAACTCAGATTAAAGAAAGTTCTGGGATAGTTGGAAGTGGTCAATGTGCTAAATTTATGGCAGTGTATCAAGTCACTGGAATAGAGCGAGGAGGACAGTGTCATATATTCTGCTGTGAATGAGGTTATGATAGGAAGTTCATGGACTCCAGAAGCATGGTTGACCCTATATTTGTTTCTTTTTGACTTATTGTCTGTTAAACTTGTTTGTGAGATTTGTTTTCCACAGGATTGATATGCTCCACCTGCTCACTTAAGCTGGTTGTCACTCTCTGTCCATGACTGTGATGTGCCACCTCTGGACCTGGCATCGACCAAGTTCCAGATGACAGTTAAAGAACTGAACTGTTGAATGGGACCTCTTGGGGCATGCACAACTCTATGTCCAATTTAAGCTTCAAGTAGCTTTGGAGACGAGCTTCGCCCCTTACCCCAAGATTTTGAGACCCATTTGTTCTAGGGAGGAAGTTTGAGGTGCTTGTACCCAAGTCCCCACCCTAAGCTATTGTTTTATGTGCAAAGTTTTTATATTATCCCTGTTACATTGTTGCAAAATTCTGTTGACACCAGTTTTTCCACCAGTTATCCCTAACCTCTGATTTACTGTTAAGGTATTTTTGCTCTGTAAGGGACATGTAAGATCTTGGAGCTGAATGTAATGGGAAAGGGAATTTGAAGATATTCCCTGCCCATTAATAGACCTGGGGGAGTTTTAAGACCTCGCCTGCTTTGAAAGTAAACTCTGCCCCCTAATAGGCTGAATGTAATCACATGGAGCCTGTGATGGAGGGCAATTTGCTAAAGGGTGGAGCAGAGCCCACAGGAAGTTGGTTTAGAGCTAGCCAGATGGGTGGGGGGGAGAGAAAACTGAGGCAAGGAGTCAGATAAGCACATGGGTAGATATTGATCTTTTATTGGTTTTTTGGAAGGCTGAAGGATGCTTTGGCTCTTAGCATTATTATGGCTTCTGAATATCTTGGTACTATGATGGAACTGGCTTACTGGTTTTGGCATTTGCTTTTCTGGTATCTAAATAAATGCTTCAGTTCTATCCTCTATCTGGAGAGTTTGGTATATTTTGTGATCGAACGTCATGCGATACTTATAGTCATAGTTTTTATCGTGACTATGGGTGCTGTAAATAGTGCACTGGTGCTACACATGGCTAGTAAGTGTTAAGTGTCTGATGTCAGATTTGAACTCAGGTCCTCCTGACTCCAGGGCCAGTGCTCTATTCACTGCACCACCTAGCCACCCCGGTGACTCCTCTTATCTCTCATCACCTATATCTGATCTGTTGCCAAGGTCTATTAACTTCACCTCTGCAACATGTCTCAAATATGCCCCCTTCTCTCCTCGGACATTTGTACCATGCTGGTATAGGCCCTCATCACTTCACACCGGGACTATTGCAGTAGGCTGCTGGTGGGTCTACCTGCCTCAAATCTCTCCCCACTCCAATCTATACTCCATTCAGTAACCAAAGTGATTTTCTTAAAGCACAGGTCTGTTCGTATCACCTCCTACTCAATGGACCCCAATGGCTCCTTATCACTGCCAGGATCAAATACAAAATCCTCTATATGACATTTAAAGCCCCTTAGCTTCCTCTTACCTTTCTAGTCTTCTTAAACCTACCATACACAGTGGTTGGGAAGGTAAGATGGTATAACACATGTAAAGCACCGTACAAACCTTAAAATGCTACACAAATGTAGATACTATTTATTATTATGATAATCATCATCTTTCTGATGTATCCCTTTCAAGCTATTCTTTATGCATTGGCATCTTATCTTGACAAGGAAGAGAAGAGGAGGGCAAGGAAAGGAAGGAAGGAAGGAAGAAAGAAAGAAAGAAAGAAAGAAAGAAAGAAAGAAAGAAAGAAAGAAAGAAAGAAAGAAAGAAAGGAAGGAAGGAAGGAAGGAAGGAAGGAAGGAAGGAAGGAAGGAAGGAAGGAAGGAAGGAAGGAAAAGGAAGAAAGACAGGAGGGAAGGAAGAAAAAAGAAGGAAGGAAGAGGAAGATGAAAATCTCTGCTTATATATTTTACATATTATGGGGAAATCTGCACATATATGCATACACATATGCAAATCATACAAAATAGGTGCAAAATCGTAATAGCTAAAATTTTAAATTTTGGAAAGAGCTTTGCAGATATAATCTCATTTGATCTTCACAACAACCCTGTGAAGTAGGTACTATTATTTATCTTCATTTTACAAATTACTTAATTTAAGCTAAGAGAGTTTAAATGATTTGCCCAGTTTCATACAGCTAGTAAGTGAAGTTGGATTCAAACCTAGGATGTCCTGACCTCAAGTCCAGTACTCTGTATACCAAAATGTAATTAGGTCTCTTTTGGCCCTTAGGAATGGTCTTTTGTTCCTAGATGTCAATAGCTCTCAGGAGGTCCATTATCATCTCTATGCAGATGATTCTCAGGTCAGTATCTTCTGCCCTAATCAGGACTTCACTATCTGGATATTCCATAGGCATCTAAAACCCAAAATGTTCAAGACTTCCAGAGGGTCATCATCTCCCCTAACTCAATTCTACCTCCAAACATCCCTACTTTGTTGATGGTGCCCATCTCCACTTAGTCACCTAGGTTCGAAACCTCTAACTCATCTGTATCTTTCATCTTCTAAATACTCCTCATACAATCATTTGTCAACCCTATTAATTCTATTTCCACAGTTACTGATATCATTCCTTTCCCATATTCTGAATGAAACTTATAGCAAAAATTGAATGCAATTACTTAGGTTTTCATGTTATTTTCTTATCTCCATTTTTATTTAATAACTCTACTAATCACATATAATCACTTCTTATATTGTATGATATTTTCCCTGATTTTGCAGACATATTTCTGTCCAAAGGAACAGCATGGCCCATTTATTTGAGTAGTTTCCATCACTTTCTCCAATATCTATACATTCTGCAATATTCTAAGAAGTGATTTGGTAATTTATCCACACCACATACTTCTCCAAGTCCTGTTTGAGAAAACCTTCTGGGTTTGAAGAAATGTTAAATGATTAAAAAGTTATGTTTATACATAGGATTTACTTACCTTTCAAATGTGGAATTTGGGTCCTTATACATTTCAGGCAAGTCGAGCAGGACCAAGTAGATGTTGGAGTTCTAGTTTCTGTTTTCTACTAGAAATGTATTGTGAGAGTCTAGAGGGTCATAGGCTCAAAGATCATAGATTTAAAGCTGGAAACAGACCTCAGGGGCCATCCTGTCCAATCTCATTTTACAGATGAGGAGATAAGGGTATATGGCAGGGGGGAGTGAGAAGAAGCAGGAACAGGTCAGAGCAATGATTTCTGATAAGGCTTCTCTTATCCACATCCCAGCCAATGGCAGCAACTGGTCATGCCCAAAATTTAACTCTTTTTTATGAAAAGATTTTGAAATACTGGAGTGCCTATCCCATATGAAACCAAGTTAATCCCATTTAGTAAAGACTCTAAATGGTAGTTCTGCTTGCTATTTCAAAATGAGACAGAATGAGAGAGAGAGAGAGAGAGAGAGAGAGAGAGAGAGAGAGAGAGAGAGAGAGAGAGAGAGAGAGAGAGATGGATGGATGTGCATAGGGAATGATGTCTATTTGTTTTCTCCTCAAAACATGTCAGGGAATTAAACTGCATACCTTTTGATCCAGCAATACCATTACTAAGTCTGTATCCCAGAGATTTTATAAAAATGTGAAAAGGACCTACATGTACAAAAATATATTTATATTAGTTCTTTTGTGGTGGCAAAGAATTGGAAATTGACTAAATACCCATCAATTAGGGAATGGCTGAGCAAGTTGGGGTATATGATTGTGATGGAATACTATTGTGTTATAAGAAATGATGAGCAGGCAGATTCCAGAAAAACCTGGACTTACATAAACTGATGCTGAGTGAAGTGAGCAGAACCAGGAGAACATTGTACAATGATCAACTATGATTGACTTAGCTCTCTCTTCTCAGCAATACAATGATACAAGATAATTCCAAAAGACTCACACTGGAAACTCATCTGCTGAATGCAGATCAAAGAAAAAAATACTATTTTCACTTTTTTGTGGCTTTTCCTTTTTCTTCTGTTCCTTCTTTCACAATATGACTAATGTGAAAATATGTTTAAAAAATAAATTCTTAAGTGTCCAAAAATGTGTTGGGAGAAAGATACACTACAGGAAAATATCAGTAAAAGCTTTGTTATAATTTTTTAAAATAGTCTTTCATCTTCAATGTTATTTCTAAAAGGAGCTAAAACAGGCAAGTCAGGATACAAATTTTCCATTCAGGTTGCATACAGTCACTGATTGTTTATCTGAAGGCAGACTCTCACTAATCAGAGTTTGAAAACAAAACTTATAAATATCACTTGGAGCTCTGGACACATGATGAGTTCAGAACATGAAATAGGGACCCATAGCACAGCAGGAGAAAACATTGTTCCTTTCTGGGCAAATGCCCTTCTGCAAAAACCCTGAGCCTGATTAAAGCATTTTGTGAGTTAAAAGACAGGGAAGATAGATGACATTGGTGACTGGAGATATGGACAACTCATCAGAGCTGTCACTGTATTTCGCTGGATGAATTAAGCCAATAGAGAAAAACCCAACATCATTGTTCACTCTGATTTGGCTTATTTATCTAGAGGGAATAAACAGAAAACAAAGCCCAGCACCCTTTGGATTTAAGGTTTTAATATAAACAGAGTATTTTTAAATGCTATTTTATGGCGTCCTGTTTTAGAAGGCTCTGGCTTGCCTGTAAATAATCATATTTTTTAACTTGTATATCACGTTACAGTTTTTAAACTACCTTTCTATCTTCTAAATCATTTGATTCTCTCAACCCCTATCCCCAGGAGATACATTAGATAGATGCTATTGTGTCCATTTCAAAGAAAAGGAAATAGAAACCCAGAGAGAATGTTATTTGCCTAAGGTCACTCAGCAAACAAAGTTCAGCATTAAGACTAGAACTCAAGACTTGTGACTTACAGGAATTCCTGTGTTCCTTCCAGTTGCAGGTACGGTAGGCATACTGTGGTCAGTGTAAATAGAAACGAGCAAGTTATATGCCAGATGCATAAAAAAATAAACATTTATATATTTTTCCCAATTCCCATTTTAATGATTTCCCTTCAGAGTGGATAAGCCTCTAAGAAGAGAGCATATGTGTCATCAAGAGATGAGACACCTGGGCCATGAGTAAAGGAGACCTTCAAGATGGTGTGTAAGAAAAATATCATGGCAGGGGCTAGAGCAGGACTAGACTGGTCATGGCAGAGGGCTTGGGCCTGGAGATCTGGAAGGTCTTAGAGCACTTTGCCAATGGAATCAAAGGCCATATTCCTTCCTGATTTGAGAGAACTTCCTCTGATTATAAATGACATATCCTCTGGCAAGTGAGTTCAATTTTCATGCCACAGTTCCTTAGCTATGTAAGTGAGTACCGTGGGGCAACCCTACACACTTCATTTAAATTGAATCAACATTTTCAAGCAGCCATTATGTCAGGCATTATGCTTAGTAATTAGAGAGGGAGGGAGGGAAGGAGGGAGGGAGGGGGAAATGCGGAGGGGAAGGGACAGAGGAAGAGGGGGGGGAAAGGGAGAGAGAGAGGGAGAGAG
>NW_027185804.1:12742269-12764343 GCF_028583685.1 Petaurus breviceps papuanus
CACACACACACACACACACACACACACTGGACACCTGGATTTTTATAAGGTATTCAAACTGAAAAGACCATCAGGGTGAGATGAGGAATGTTCTAATCTACTGTCATACTTGTCTTCTTTAGTGAGTGATATTACAGTACAAAGATAGAGCTCAGAAAGAGTTGAGCTAACTATGGTGTTTGTTAATAGCATGCATTCCAATATAGTGGGTAAAAGATACTGAAGATGTATGTGCCTTGAACCATCACTCAACTCTCAAGATTGGTTTTGGTTCTAAGGACAAAAAGCACATGTGGTAGCCTCAACCAAACCAAGGTCCAGAAATGAAAGTCTGAGTGTCCCAGGGTGGTTGGTAAACAGGAGTTTTATGTTAAGGAAATATAAAAGATATTGAACCTTTTTTCAGATACAATAATTTAGGGTAACTAGATCCCAGACATCTTTAAACACACCAACTGTGAATTGTCCAGATTAAGATAAATGCTGGGGTTGATAGAATTCCCTTAGTATCAGAGGCTACAATTAGTGCACACTCCTATATTGTTCTCATGTCTAATTGTCATCTCCACTTTTCCCTCTAGAAAAAAATCTAGGTTAATCAGCTTGCCATACCCGTTATCTCCACGAGCCTAGAAGAGTATCTAAATGAAAACTTGAAAGGTCACTTTGTAAAGGTGGTCAATTCTTCTTGTCGATCATGAAAGGAATCATCTAGTAGCATAATGGTAGACTGAGATCATTTTTAATGACTGGGTAATAAGAATAAGAAAAATCATTGAATGGAGTGTTGGGGGAAGACTATATTTGAAATACTTTAGGTAAAAGTCTTATATCCTAAATATATGAGGAATTGACACGAATACTTAAGAATGACAGCCATCTCCCAATAGATCAGTGGAGAAAACCAAGTCCTTTTTCAAAAGAAGATGTATAAATTATCAATAACCATAAGAAATAATGTTCCAAATCACTAATAAGAGGGATATATATTTAAATGATTTTCAGGTTTCTCTTCACACTCATCAAACTAATAAAGGTAATAAAAGATGGTATCAGACAACAATGTAAGATCTTGATAACACAGAAATACTAAACCACTGTTGATAAAGTTGGAATGTCAGATAACCCTTCCACAAAAACAAAAAAAAAATTGGAATCATGTGGGAAAGTCACTAAAGTGGGGATACCTTAACTACCACTATTCAACATATACACAAAGTAAGTCATAGACAGGATCCAATGCCCCATATATACAAAAATATTTATCATAGCACTTCAATGTTTTTGTTTTTGTTTTTATTCTGAATTTATGAACACACACAAAAGAGCATTTCCATATGCAACAGGGAGAAAAGAATATTATATGTAAAAACAAATCTCTACCACCATCAATACAGTTTGCTTTCTTTAAAGTATATAATAAAATCAACATATTTTCAGTTGTCCCATTGTATTCCCTTTCTGAACTTCCCCATATTTATTTTTTAATGATTTAATTACCCTTTTTGTCCTTTTCTTATTTTTAGCAACACCATCACTAGATCCCCTCTCCTTTTTCTGATCCCACTTTCTCAAAATCTCAAATAAAAAACACACCTTGTAGCAAATCTCCATAGCTGAGAAAATCAAATTCATGTATTTGCCATGTCTAACAATGTATGTGTAATTCTGCACCCTGATTCCACCACCTATCTGTTAGCAGGGCAGCAAGCTCTCATCAGACCTCTAGAGCTATCATTGGCCATTGAACTGATTAGAATCTCTAAGTTTTTTCAAAGTTATTTGTGCTTTACAATGTTATTGTTAGGGTGGAAATTCTTCTACTGGTTCTGCTCATTTCACCATGAATCAGTTCATACAAATCCTTGCCACAATTCCATGCAATCATTTCTTTCATAAGTTGTAATGGAAAAATAATACTCCATTACTCTCATATGCCTTAATTTGATTGTTTATTTTGCAATTACTATACCAAAAAAATCTGCTATAAATATTTTAGTTTGTGTATCTTTTCTTCTCTTTATTTGATCATTTAGGATGACTTGTCTGACAGTGTTACTATTGACCAAAAGGGTACATAGAGTTTAGTGCCTTTGGCAACATAGTTTCAAATAGCTTTCCAAAATGGTTAGCTAGACCAATCCACAGCCTCATTTGTAATACAGTAAAATGTCTGTCTGCCTGCAGCCCCTCCAACAATTCCCCATTTTCATTGATTTTTATCATCTTTGACAATGTAAAATCCTTGAGATATAATCTCAGAGTTATTTTTAAAGTGCATTTGTCTAATTATTTGGAGAATTTATTTCATATGGAACTTCATAGCTTGGATTTTTTTTTCCCTTTGGGAACTTCCTATTCATACATTTTAATCATTTATCCAAAGCAGAATTTTTATCCATTTAAATCAGTTCCTTATATATCTTGAATACCATACCTTTATCAGTAAAACTTACTATAAAGATTTCCCCCAGTTAATTGATTCCTTTCTAAATTTAATTGCTTTGATTTTACACGGGCAAACCCTTTTCAGTTTTATGTAATCGACATTTTCCATTTCTATCTTCTATGACTCTCTTTATCTTTACCTGTCCGTGAACCTTTCCCCCTATACATAGTTATAAAAAGTATCCTTCTGTAATTTGGTTATGATATGAGCTTTTATATTCAAGTCATGCATCCATTTGGGGCTTTTTGTGGGATATAGTATGAGATCTTGACCTTAGTTTATTTTTATCAGACTTATTTTAAGTTTTCCAAGTAGTTTTTATTGAATAGTAAGTCCTTAGTCCTTAGCCCTGTAGTTGCTGTCTCTGGACTTACCAAACAGTATGTTATTATGTTCGTTCATAGAAACAATTTTTTGTTAGGAAAAAAAGACAACTTGAAATATAATTGTCACCCATCATCTTGGGAATGGCTATCAAATCATGGTATACAAATATAAGAGTATATTATAAAATATTATAAAGAGTAAAAATGCCTAATCATGACATGGAGATGACCATATCTTCTTGAAAATTAGGCCATATGAGCACAAGCTGTGGCAGGTTTGACCCTTCTGAAAAGGCTGAAATATGGACCCTGGAATAAAACAAGCCTATTTTATGAGGATCAGCTTGGTTATTCACAGGGAAACATATCACCAGTACTCTGGCCCCTTGGTGAGAAATGTTTCTGACCATGGCAACCCATGACATAGAGGGGGAAATTAATTGACCCAGAGTCCTGTACAGCTTTTTCCTGCTTCTTCAAGAAGTGGGGCAGATTTGTATAAAAGGGGACAGCGGGTTCTAAGAGCCTCATAGCTTTTAGACCATCAATGATTTTAATCTAATCACTGATATTCTAAATGAGAGATTCTTGTCTAATGACCAATGAGAGGACATATTGCTGGATGAGCTAAATTATATTAATCATAGCATCTTTGCCATAACAGAAGAAAAGGAAGTTATCAGTAAATAGGAAGATGACTCAAAGGTAAAGGAAGGAGTTGGCAGTGTGACCTTATTATACTCTCAAAAGTAACAAGAAACATTTCTCATGAGACTTTTGATCCTCACATGTAATACTGACGGTAAGGATTAGAGAAAGAGATAATTATGATAATAATTGCAACATATATACTAATGCCAGTTGCTGAGGAAGGGGTAGAGAAGCTTTATGAAGAACTTCATAAAACCTTCCAAATCCACATTCATTTTGATACTTAGTGATTTCAAAGAAATGAGAACAGAAGACAGGGAGAAATATACAGGCAAACATGATTCCATAAAAAGAAATTAGAGTACCCAAAGACTTGTAAACTATACATAAACCTGAAGATTCCTATAGCAGAAATAGTTTCTTCTCCCCAAATGGCAAGTGTTGGACATGATGAACACTAAAGCACATTCCAATTAATAAAAATAACTACATTTTAGCATAAAGGAAAAGAGTTTTTATAGACATGGGGATTATCCCCTGAGTCAACTATCTGATCACTTGGGCCATTCACTTGTCAGAACAACCAAGAAGAAAGAATAGTAAGGAGAATAATACAGAGCAGTTTTGATGATTTAATCCAAAATTAAACAAGTTATGAAAATTCAAGTTTAGAAATAAACAACAGAAATGGCACCGACATTGATTGCAACATTTTCAACCAAAAGTTAAGCCAATGTAAATGAAATGCTAAACTAAGGAGAACAAACGATCTCAGAAAGTGCTATATTCAGCAAACATTTGACTTTCAAACACAGAGAATGGCTACCAAGGGCAGCAATGGTTTATAATATTAACATATTTGCAAAATCTTATGAACAAGGATCACGAGCCATTATGAATAGTATCACCTAATGAAGCAAAGAGAAGCAATAATGGATAAAACCATCCTAAGGAAAGCTTAGGAAGATATCCAACTAGTGAAGTCAATCCAAGGATGTTCAACAATAAAAATGGGAGGGGGGAAAAAGACTGAAGAATTTTTTTAATGGAAAATGTTTGTAATATTATCACAACAAACTATTTTCTCCATCAAGTTCTGGTGGAACTGCTACACATTAACCCTGACATTACAGGCTCTGAGGCAATGACAGAGGAAATAGAAATAACACTAAAGAGAACAAAGTTGGAAAAAGCAGTTAGGTCTGATCAAATGAATATAAAAGGGAACTCTCCTGGTTAGACAGACTTTTACGGGCATTGAGAGACTGACTTACAAGGTATGAAAAAGGAGATAACATATCCAAGGTATGGGAAAAAACCTAGACTTTATGTATTAAAAAAAATGACCAAGAAAACATCAACTACTGACCTATGTGACTACTCTCCTGATTATACAAAAAAAATTTTCAAAAGATGATCTATGCACAAATGGAGGTGATTCTCATTGAACATATTAATAGAAAATAAGTAGGCTCTCACAAATGACATCGAACAATTGACCATATCTCTACCTTTTCAAAATTGACCAAAGTACATAGAGAATAGAAGATCCTCTCCTGTTTATTGTTTGTTCATCATGAAAAACTAATCAACTCAATAGAATAGCACCTATCATGATCTTTCAAATCAAAGTGTCTCCCACTCATATATGAAGTTCATTCACTATACATTAGAGGATATCACAATATCAACCATCTGATAATAACCATCAGGCAAAAAGGGAGATGTATGTTAACCCAAAATATTCACCACCATGACAGAGGAATTCCAATGAAAAATTCCAGTCAAGGATGTGATTCCTTTGGATGAATGGGTCATGAAGATGCTCTAAATTGTATAGATGGCCTTATCTTGATTTCACCAAACTAGGAGGTATTGAAGAACCTAATGAATACATCTGTAATCATTCAAAAAATTTGGGACTGGCCATCCACACAGAAAGGACCAAGTGGATAATGAATATCCATTACCCAAATTTTCACATGCATCATAATGTATGCACTATAATCTCAGTCTGTTGTGTGTTTATCTGGAATTGGAAGCAGAGGTGGAAATGAGCAGGGCTCAGATTCAAAAAATAAGAAGAGAAAGGACCAGACTGATATGAGGAAGTCGCAAAGCACTTTTATTGACCCAAATATTTCCTTAATAGCGAAAGTCCATATTTTGAATGAAAACATTGTATTGGTATTGTAGCATGGAATTATAACCTGGAATGCTACAGCCTCTAAAGGAATCACTCAAAAAACAATGGAAAATATAAAAAGTGGATGTCAGCAAGCTCCAATATACAACCAACAAGGAGCTCTGAAAAGGAATGGGAATAAAGAATAATTGCAAGACAGAAAGAGAAGATGTACTGGTCATGTGGTGAAAGCAAGGGTTACAGGTGGATGGCTAGTATATTCCAATATTATCAAGGGGAATTCAGAAAAGACTCCAGTAAGTTTGGTGAACTCCCTGTGCCAAACTTGAGCTAGGATATGGATGAGTACCAAGAAGATCAGAGATCTATTTGAGTATTTGAGTGAGAGTCAGACAATGTGTTCAGAGAAACAGGGCAAGGTTATAAGAACCATTGAAGAGTAAAGTAAACAGAACCAAGAGTCTACAATAGGCAGTGCCTACAACAATGTGATCAAGAAAACGTTAAAAGGATAATGAACTCTGAATAGAATGAATAACCTTGGTCCTGAAGAACAGATATTAGACAATTCCCTATTTTCTGGAGAGAGATCAAAGACTGTGAGTATGGAATAGTGTATATACTATCAGATATAGTGACTATGCTAGTTTTTTTTATTAGACAGGAAAGTGTGATGGTAGGGTGGGAAGATATATAGACTATGATCTAAAAGCAAAAGTCACCAGCAAAGTTCATTTAAAAAATCTTTCTGGCGTCCATTACTAAGGCATAAATGGGGATAATACAAGAATGAGCTGATCCAGCCAATGTTGAAAAAAATGGACCCTGTATTTGGCTCTGGTGACTTAATTAGATATATCTACAGGAACATCCACAGGAGAGAGAAATCTTCATGTAATTGTGATGAATCAAAGTTTGAACTTCTGTTTTAAAAATCCATTCAGGAAGCAGACTTCCAAGAAACATAGCACTTCAAACTCTCAGATTTGAATGAAACTTCTTAGGGCATCCTTCTGATCTATCATGCTGAAGCTAGAACAAACACCTCCAAAGTGAGACCAGAAAAGACATATAATCAAGAACATACCCAGGGTGCCTCAGGCTATGGCAAAAGAATTGGAGTGAGAGCTAGAAGGAAGGGACCTCATTTGCCATTTAATCTAAATTCTTTTATGTTATAGGTGAGGAAAACATCAGAAGAAGCCAAAGTACAAGTAATTTACCCTAGGTCACAGAGTAGCACATATCAAAAGTACGATTCAAAACCCGGTCCTCTGACTCTAGGGAGAACATTGTCTCTATTATACCAGTAATCTAGAGTTCATAAATCTTTCAACTCTGTAGGCTCTACCTTCACTCTATACAATGGGGGAGGTCAAGAAGCTCTGGAGTCTGGGTCTGTACCAGCAATGCAATATTCACAATACCCAAGATGGCCATGAATATACTGGTATAGTCATGAATCACAAAATGTAAAAGGCTCTTCACATGGAGGAGAGAACCAAAGCATTTATTCAAATACCAGAAAACAAAGTCCCCAAACCAGAAAGTCAAAGTCATTACAGTAACCACAAAGTTGGTACACATAGTCAATGCAGTGAATGTCCACATTCCCAAGCCTTCAAAATAAAACAGGTTCCCTCAAGCAAGGAGCCTCCTCTCCTCATTCATGGTAGATGCTCAGCCTCCACACTGCTCTCTCCCAACAGTTCTTGTTCTTCTCAGTTCTCATTCCCAGCTGTTCTGGCTGGTTCTCAGAAGTTCTCAGCAGCTGTGGCTAGCTCTCAGAAGTTCTCCAGCTCCTATAAGTTCTCAATTTGCAGCAGTTCTGGCTGGCTCTCAGAAATTCTCCAGCTCCTATAAGTCCTCAGTAGTTCTCCAGATCCTAGCCAAGCACAAGCATCTTTCCAGAGGACTGCTGCTGTGGACAGCTTCAAGGTTCTGATTACATAGTATAGTGAACTCTCTATCTATTCAGCAATAAATTAAGGCAAACCATTCACAGAAATTAAAGTACAGCATTTACAATGTTAAAATATAACAATTTATCATTAAAATGGCCACATAGTTTTCCACCAAAGTGGTCACATAGTTTTAAACAAAGTACATTCATTTAGTAACTCAATTATTTAGTAACTTAATCATTTAGCAAATCCTTAATGTAATCATCCTTAAAGTACAAAGGTTGAAGTTCCCCAACCCCTAGGTCACATTGTCTTAATCTCTCAGTTAAAAAGTCTTTTTTCTTCTTAATTGGAGATTAGTTTCCAATCATCCTTAACTCAATCATCCTGAAAAGGTACAGGATACAGAGTATAGAGTTCTCTACCCCTAGGCCACAGCAAATAATGATCTTCTCAGTTTGATTTAAATACCCAAGGCAAGGTCTTTTCATCTTGATTAGAGGCTGGCTCTTAACTTCCAGGGTTCTTCTTCCATAGTTCTAGCTTCTGCCCAAATCTATCCAACTTTCACCTGGGTTCAAAGGTAGGCAGCTCTCAGTTCCTTGTCTAGCTCCTTATGCAGTTCCTGTTCCATATTGAAGCTCACAGTGTCTAGTCCACCTCAAGTCCTTCACAGTTTCTGTTTCTGGGAAGACAAAGCTTAACAAAGCCACAATGACATTCATATGCATTGCCAACACCATCATCAATTCACTTTCTGCCTGTGAAATCAACATAGACCCAACAACAAGGTCTAAGGAATCAACACAAATCATCAGTATAGTCCTGAGACCTCTGAAAATGTCAGCAAGACCCTCTTCCAGGATCTCTATAAACATATAACAAGAAAATCCTCTTTCAGGGCTTCTGAACCAGCAGTAAGGACCCAGGGCTTCTGTAACAACAGCAACATTCTCTGTCAACAGATGAATCTGAGAAAGTAACATCAAAAATGACAAAGTACCAGCACCACAGTCATGCTTTCTCCCAGTTCTCCTCTCCTCATTTCTCAGTTCTTCTCACTTATCTTCTCAGTTCTCTTCTCTCTCTCTCTCCAGCAGTAGCAGCTCAGCCTCCATGCTGCTCAGTCCCAGCAGTTTTGGCCCCTAGCACTTCTCATTCCCAGAAGCTCTGGCTGCCTCCCAGAAGTTCCCACTGCCTCCCAGATGCTCCAGCTCCCAGCAGCTCCCACCTCGCAGCAGCTCTCAGAAGCTCCCAGGATGCCAGCAGTTCTCTCTCTCTCTCCTCTCTCTCCTCTCTTTCCTCACTCTCTCACTCTCTCAGGTTTTTCCTTATATATGGCATTAGCTCCTCCCTGTTCTACCCCTTTGTGTTACATCAGCAACTTCCTCCCACTGTGGGATTCACAAGTTCTTGATCTTAATATTTGATACAATCACAAACTTGAAACAAGGTGCTAAGTACCTGTTTGCTTGCCAATACAAGGGGTAGGGAAGATCTTCAAATCCCCATTATCATTACAGGGTCACCCAAAAGATCAGTGAAATTAAGTTGTTTTATATGAAAGTACAGTCCCTATGGGCAGATCTGACTGATCCAATAAGTTTCTAAGTAAGGAGTTGTTAATTAACTTAAAAATGGAAATTTCCAGCTTTCAAGATATCAATAAATCACCCAACAGGAATTTTAAGGTTCTACTATGTCAGTCACTGTTTTCGATGATGCTGACAAAAAGATGAAAATTAAATTGTTCTTGCCATCAGAAAACTCACATTCTTTCAGAGAATGTGTAAAATGTATAGAAAATAAATACAATGTAATTTTTTAGGGGTAGGATACTAGCAATTGTGGGAATAAAAAACGGGATTCTAAATATAAGGAAAGGGATAAGAAAAGCCATCTTTTTGGACTGAGACCTTAATGGACTGAGACCTTATTGGACTAGGTCTTGTAAATCATAGGATTGTATTTTCCTGGACTACAATGAATATCAGTGCGTTTTCTTTTAGTCCTAATCCATCATTGTATTGCACTGAGAGGTCAGTAAAAATCCAGCCAAGCCACCAAAATGAATTTAGCCCAAGAGGAGAGAAAAATTTCAAAATATATTCACACAAAACCCTTCTTAGAGAATAGATGATAAGATATACCTCCTTTCTTGGGTAGAAATGTAGGGAACTATGAAGAGAAAATGTATTCACTGTCTCCTGTCTCCTAGTGCACTTTCTTTCCATGGGTAAGAAATGGATTCTCCATATCTTCCATTGATTTTGCAAAGACTAAGAAAAAGGACTTCAACTTTACTCTTTGCCACCTAAAAGATGATTATATACTATTCACTGACTCTTACATAAGGAAGTCTCAATTGGCATAGTGGGAGATCTCACTTAAAACAAAAATTACCTCATTGCCAGAGAGGTTTCAGGTCATGATATATGGATAAGAACAAAAGAGATTCCTGAGTACAAGTCTAAGATATAATTCTGATCAGTCAAGGTTTGAACTTCTGTTTAAAAATCTCTTCAGGAAACAGAGACTACCATGGAACATAGCACTTCAAACTGTCAGATCTGAGTACTACAGAGGAAAGTATAATTTTTTCACATACTGAATTAAGGGTTTGAGAAGAAAGCATGCCACTTATTATCCAATTTAAGACCTTTTAAAGGCTTTGAATTCATTTTCCCTCCCAGCAAAATGAGTACATAGTAAATGTTTCCTGCATTCAGCTGGTAAATATATTTATATCAATCTCTTCTTTTTTATAGGAAAGATAATTGTGTTTTAATGGAAAGAGCACTGGGGAAAAAAAAAAAAAAGAAAGAAAGAACATCGGCCTAAGAGGCATTAGATAAGCATTTGGGTCCAAGATCACAGAAACCAAGAGCTGAAAGTTACCCCTGAGGCTATACAATGCGTTGTGCACCTGATTAATAATAATTTCCTTCCTAACATTCCCCCAAAATGATCAAATAGGGCTTGAAGACTTCTATGAAGGGGGGCAGATGATCTCCCAATGCAGCCCTCTGGGGCCAGGCAGAACATGTTTAATGCCTCTTCTGCTGATAATATGGAAGGCTTCTCTTATTTCTCCATGCCAAACCTCTAAATCCCCCAGTGCCTTCAACTGATATGTGTGTGTATCAGTTGAATATATTTACGTATGTATATACATAAATACATACACATGTGTATATATGCACACACACAAGCACACACAAACACACACAGTCTGAAATTGAGGCTTGTCAACATGTTGACCATTCTCCTCCTGATACTCTCCATTCATTAGTGTACTACTTGAAAGTGTCCAGAACTGATCATGTTATTCCAGGTGGATTCTCACCAAGGACAAGCTGCAATGGCATTATCACTTCTTTATTCTCCTACAGAAAGTGTTCTTAATCTGTGATCCCAAGGGAAACATGGATAGATTTCAAGAGTTAGGAAAACTTGGATAGGAACAAAATACATTATTATTTTCACTAATCGAAATTGAAATTTAGCATTTTTTTCCATGATTAAAAATACTATTCCAAGAAGGTATCTATGGGCTTCACCAAACTGCAAAAAAGATCCAGCACAAAGAAAGGGTAAGAATCCCTGCTTTATGCTAAACATATTCTTAATGCAGCCGATGCTGACACTGGCTCTCTCTACTACCATTTCTAAGTGTTGTCTATCTGGGTTTGTGACCCCACTAAACCCCAATTTTTTTACTCTTAAAGTTATCCTTATTATATTTCATCTTATTACCTTCAAGGATTCTGCTTATACAGCCTTTACAAACTCAGGACCACTGTCCATGCTCTGATCCAACAGGCTACAGATGACAATGTTTTTCATTGGGAAAAATATCATTTTCAACGCATTTATCTAACATGTAGTGCTAATTGTTACACCGTTTTCCGGATAGGGTTGTTGCAATTTGATTGTTGTTGATTTATTTAAATTTTAAAGCATTAAATGGATGTAAACTATTATTGCTACCTCATATTCCTATATAACACTAAATAACAAATAAATAAATGTGATGTGATAATATAACAAAATGTGATGGGATATAATATAGAATTATATGAAATATGATGTGATGTGACATGTAACATGATATGAAATAATTGTTGTTTAACACAATTGTTATATAATATTAAATTATATAACCTATTTTTGTTATGAGAGGTCGTTAGTTATATATTCACCTACATATTGGAAAAAGAGGAAGCTTTCTCCCCACCTCAACCTTTTGTCTTTCAAGAAAGAAAAACACAAATCTCCTATTTTTTATGGCCAAGACCACATACATGAAATGATATGATAGGTCTCAAAAGAGGAGGAAACTTTCACCCCAGAGAAAATTACGAAAGACTTTTTCTGGTCCTTGAAGATCAGATTGATAACTAGGTATTTTTTGCACTTGGGGCCAGTGACATGAGAAAAGCCTTCAGCTCAAATGAGGAGAGGAATAGGTCACAAGCCAATTTGAAGAGACAATTGTCTGTGCATAGGTCACCTCTGTAAGACTATCCTAGGACAGAAGGTCATCCAGCCATTATCTAGTAGACTTCCTTTTCTTTTGTGACTAGACTTTTAATTTCAGTGGAATAGAGAGCTCCCAATGAGGAATTTCCACTAACCAACCAATAATCTTCAATAATTACTTTCAGCTCTAAGAGATTAAATGACAACTTCTTCAGAGTCACCCAAACAATATATATCAAAGCTTGACTTTGGAAATAAGTCTTTCTTCCTCTCTCTCTAGACCTTTTTGTACCAGATCACGCTGGCTCTCCTCTATTTTCCTATTTTAACTATTCATTGTCACTTGCTAGACATTTGGCTCTGTTATTAACTATCCTGATGAAGGACTGTACTTCCTGTCAGTAAACTTTCAGTTTAATTTTATATCAGTCTTGTCTGACTCTTCCTGACCCCATTTGAGGTTTTCTTGGCAAAGATACTGGAATGGTTTGCCATTTCCTTCTCCTGCTCTTTTTACAGATGAAGAAACTGAAGCAAACAGGTTTACGTGACTTGCCCAGGGTCATACATCTAGTAAGTGTCCAAGGACAGCTTTGAGAGCAAGAAAATTAATTTTCCTGACTCTGGTCCCAGCAATCTATCCACTGCATCCTCTAGCAGACCTGTCAGTAAATTTAGAAGCCTCTAAATAGGGCATCCTGGTGGAAAACACTTACTGCTCCAGCCAAGATACAACTCCATTGAACCAATGGACATTGTTTCTCAGATCTCCCATTTTTTAATCCCTTATACTCTTTCACAAGTGCAAGTATAGACTGCTAGAATATTTGTTTTGAATGAACTCATTAAACAATACCACGGGTAGTACTAGAGAGACTTAGTCTGTCCAGAGTCTCCAATGGCAGCATGAAGGCAGAGGCTCGGGCTAGTATCTTTGATTCTAGATAAAGGCAGTTTCAGACATTCTTCACAAAGCCAAATTCACTCTTCCTTTCTGAATGAGCCTTCATGGCAGATTCCCAACTACCATTAATGGATGATGATTTCTACAGCAATACGTGATTGGGCATTGTCACCAAATGGATAAAGCGTAGATAGATAGGGTTCCAAAACACAGTCATTTGGATGGCACTTTAATTCACATTTGGCAGTTTGGGAGGCCCATAATCACTACTAAAACCAAATTTGACTTTAGGGGTTTCCTCCCAATCACTTTTCCTCGGGAACTTTTGCCTTTTTTAAGGAATGTGTAACATGATGTATTCATCCATCTCCAAGCTCTCCAGTGGAGCTTGCTGCCATGGGACATTAAGGAGAAAAATGACATCAGGCGTATTAAATGTAGAAAAGGCATTTAGAGTTATGTGCTATTCCATTAACTAGTTCTCATCAGCGATGATGGGATATATGTAGCACGGTCCAGTGAATGAGGTACGGAACAAGGTGAACGGAGTTCTTCCTTGCAATCCTTCCTTTTCAGTGCTTTACATCAGGACTCTCAATAAGTCACTTAACTTTCATATCTCCATTTCTTCTGGTCCCAAATTATAGGAAACGATTTGTGTTGGCTGCAAAGGATTTTTGTAAGGTGTAAATAAAGATTACCTAGCCAGAAGAGATCAGCTATATGGACAGCACAACAATAATGCTGAATTGAACATCAGAAAATGAAGATCCCCTAACAGTCCTGGAAGGGTCTAAAGAGATGATCTAGGTAAAATCCTGTCATTTTATAAATTAAAAAAACAGGGAAAGAGATATAATAACTTGCTCATATTTATATACTTGCTTACCATTTACATACCAACTTACTAAGTAGATTCAAGAAACCAATTATCATGGAAGTAAGGCATAGAAGAAATTCCTGCATTGGGTTGGATACTGGTGGATGTAAGTAGGAAGCTTGCTAAATATTTAAGTGATTATAATGTTATAACATACTTTAATTAAAAAAAATTCAGAGTGTTTTGAAATGATCTTCCATTGATCAACTGATCACCATATTAGGGAGCTGGGACAGATATCACTTATACATTTACCTAGTAGAGTATCAAAATTTTTATTGGTTAAGTAACATTTTAACATTCTCTCCTCCGTTGATTTTTAAAACATAGAATACCAGTCCAAAAGAGAAAATAAGAAATAAGAATGTTTGTGCTGGAGAAAGGAGGACACAGTAGATGACTTCAAATACTTGAATTGTATCATGGGGAAGAGGGACTAGTTTTGATCTGTTGGGCCTCATAGAGTAGAACTAGGAACAATGGATGGACTTTGTAAAGAGGTAAATTTTAATTTTATTTCAGGAAAAAATCCCAAACAATTAGAGCCATCCAAGAGTGGAATTGGTTACCTCAGGAAGCAATAGGGTCATCCTCATTTTGGTCTTCAAGTACAGGGGGGAGAGGTGATACAGGTTAGAATGTTACAAATGGGATTATTTGGTGGGATCTATGTTGGACTATTAGACCATTGAATTCCCATATAACTTTAGGGTCTTTGGTTGAGGATCTGCAACATTTATTTTCAAACCCTAGAAAATTATATGCACCATGTCCTGAATATTCCTTAGTAAGGTATCATCCAAAAAAGATTCTGCCTGGTAACAGGGTATGCTTTATTTTTACTAAATTCTAACCCAAAAGAAACATAATGGGTGAATAAAAACCCTTAATGTATAATGTGTCAGAAAAGATGCTGTATTAGTATACAGAAGATTCTGATTCAAATCTCTCTACATCTAACTGGTCATGGGACTCCAGGAGAGTATATCTACTTCCCTGTGCCTCAGTTTCCTTCTTAGTGAAACAAAAGGGTCCCTGACAGTTTTGAACATTTTATGACTGCTTGGAGATAAAATTCTGCAAAAAACAAAAATAATAACCAGATAATAGAGAGAAAAGAACAGAATGAAGGCCAAACAGGAAAGCTACAGGTTGATTTTATTATATACTGAAAAACAAAAGGAAGCTATATGTAACAGAAACCTGCAGTTTCATCTGTTGTTTTTTTGGTAAGTTATTTCCAGTCATGTCTGACTCTTTGTGACTTCATTTGGGGTTTTCTTGGCAAAGATACTGGAATGGTTTGCCAATTCCTTCTTCAGATCATTTGACAGATGAGAAAACTGAAGCAACTAGGGTTAAGTGAGTTGCCAAGGGTCACACAGCTGGTAAAGGTGTCTGAGGCTAGATTTTAATTCACAGAGATGAATATTCCTCATTCCAGGCCCTGAACTCTATCCACTGCACCAGCTAGTGATTTCATGACAATCCTCTTTTTTTGCCCTATTATGCATATGCAAGTGCCCTTTATATTTGGCATATATATATATATATATATATATATATATATATATATATATATATATATATATATATATATAGATATATATACACAGAGAGAGAGAGAGAGAGAGAGAGAGAGAAATGATCAGATCATCAGGCCAAAAAGTAGGCTTCCTTCCTAATCCCACAAAAAAAAATGCCTATTTGACAAGGAGAAAGGCAGAAGGTTTAGAAGAAATAACACTGAAGCAGGAATCAGGAGACCAGGGATTTAAGACTCAGCTTCAACTCCAATTCACTGTAATTTTGTGCAATCTCTCTATGAGTCAGTTACAAAGCATTTATCAAGGAATTACTATGTTCTAGGCACCATATTAAGTATATTAAGAACACAAAGGAAAGAGTTCTTATCTTCAACGAGTTTACATTCTGAAGATTGTGCAAAGAAATTGGTCCATAAATGATTTACAGGGTGGAAATGGAAGATCATCTCACAGAGAAGGAACTAGAAGTGGGTCAGAGGAAGGAAAAAAAGGAGAGAGAATGAGAAGGAAGGAGACAGGAAAAAAGGATTAGGAAATAAGGGTTTATTGGGCTCCTACTATTTGCCATGTACTATGCTAAAAATTTTACAAATATTATCTCAATGTGATCCCCACAAGTTCGGGAGGTAGGCATTATTATTATTATTATTATTATTAATTATTATTATTAGCTTTTGAGGAGGGGGAAGGTAGGGTAATTGGGGTTAAGTGACTTGCCCAAGGTCACGTGGCTAGTTTTGTGTTAAGTGTCTGAGGCCAGATGGTAGACACTGTTATTATCCTCATGTTACAGTTGATGAAACTAAGGCTAACTTACCCAGGGTGTCACAGCTAGTAAATGTTTGAGGCTAGATTTGAACTCATATTTTCCTGACTCCAGGTCCAGCATTCTATTCACTATACCACCTATCTGTTTCACAGTAGAGAGAGTAAGGGAGATACTTCCTGAAGAAAATGGGGTTTGAGCTGATTCTTGAAAAAAGGCAGGAGTCAGAGGTCAGGTGGGCAAGCATTCCACGTGTGGAAGACTGTTGGTGAAAAACGAGGAACTGGGAGCAATATCTGGTATGTTGAATGGGCTAGTGAAGCTGGATTGTAGAAGGCATGGAAGAGACTAGAATATTTAATTGTTTCAATCGTATCCAACTTTCCATGACCCCATTTGGGTGAAAGATACTGGAGTGGTCTACCATTTTCTTCCCTAACTCATTTTACAGATGAGGAAACTGAGGCAAACAGGGTTAAGTGTGCCCAAAGTCTTGTAGCTGGTAAGCATCTGAGATCTGAACTCAGGTCTTCCTGAGTCCAGGCCAGGTACTCTATTCACTGTGCCACCTATCACTAAAGTATAAGATTGAAAAGGTAAGAAGAAACCACATTGTGAAGGAATTTAAATTCAAACAAATAAACAACAACAGTCTATAGGTAATAGGGAGCCACTTGAGTTTATTGAGTGAGGTGGGATTCACATGGACAAATATGAAGCTTAATAATATTATTAATAATTGATAATATTTATTTAGCTCTTTAATGTTTGCAATGTATTAACATTTCCTTTTTCATGTGACCCTCACAACAAACCCAGAAAATTAATAGATATTGTTATTCCCATTTTGTAGATGAGGAAACTAAAACTAAGAGATTAAAGGACTTTCCCACAGCTAGTAATTGTCTGAGGTTGAATTTGAACTTAGATCTATCTTACCTCCAAGTCCATGCTCTAGTCACTTTGCCACCTCTGCTGCCTAGGAAAAGGACAACTAAGCTGGGTGTGGAATGGATTGAAGGAAGAAGAGATTTGGGGAAGGGAGACGAAGGGTGTCCTCCTCTGTAAAATGAGAATAACAATATTTGTTCCCTCTCACAGGCATCAAATGCTGATAGATATGAAGATAACTCATATAGTAAAAGAATAAAACAGACATATAAGGGCCATCAGCCTCAGCCACTGTAGAATATTCTACTTTATTAGTATCCCATGGCACAAAGGAAGCAGATCTGGCTTAAGGAAAAAGGGGGTCTGGAATCTAGAGAAAAGCTAGACCTTCCTGGCATCTCTTCTAATTTAAGAATCATCCTATGAACTAAGAGAGTTCTAGATTGGGAGTCAGAGAACCTTGCTTTAGATGTTGGTTCTAGCGTTTATTTGTGTGACTTGAAGCAAGTCACTTCACTTAAATCAGTTTCCTCACAAGTATCTAAGGGTAGATAACCCCACTACACTTAAAAGGGGAGGGGGAATGGGGGGGAGCATCAAGCACCCAACTGATCAATCAATCTCACTTAGAGATCTTAGATTAAGTAATAAAAGTCACTGAAATTCATTTGATAAAGTGAAATGCTGCCAGACGTGAAGTCTGTTGAATTGGTTGAGGGAATCTGTCATTCCCTTTGAGTACTTCATTAGTGGAATTGGGGAGTCTCAGCAGTGGCAAGTGGGGCAGTTCCCACACACGTCTCAGGGAAAAAATTAGCACAAAATTGGGGTAAAAACAGAAGTATTGAGGAGAGTCAGGTCAGAGTAGAAGACCTAGACAGAGGGAAATCCTGAAAGAATCATGTATTCTTTCCCCAGTGATCCTTACTCATGCCTACTTATCTATTATAATATAATCTGTTGTTTTATTACCCAAATGTTTCCAGTAAATTGAGTCTTCCCTCAACTACAAAGAGTCAAGGAGCTAATGATATATATATATATATATATATATATATATATATATAAACATAAATATATGCAGAGAATACGACTTCAGCCCTACCTGGATTTTAGGAATTTTCCTAACTGGAGTCCCAGTGATTGTGACTGAATGCATAACTTTTTGCTTAGGATAAACTCTTTAAACCTCCAAAACAGAGGGCACCCTATGGACCTTTAGGTCTATTGTGCAGTCCCTACCTTTAAAATGAGCTAATTATAACACTGTGTTGCAAGTAATATGAGGGAATTAGATTGCAGTGACCTATAAAATTCCTGACAGCTCTAAATCTATGAACTGTTTCTTTTTCCTGGGGAGATTTTTAGGGAATTAAAAGAGAAAAAAATAAACTAAGATATGTTTCTTGTGTATGCAAGGTTTTCAGAAAGTTACTATGCTATTTTTCAACTTTCAAACTTTATAGAGTTTGGTTACAGATATGATAGAAACCTAGTGGGGGGTTTTCTTTCCTCCACTGATAAGGATTTCGAGTCTATGAGCCATAGGGGCACTGTTTACCTTCTTCCTTGAGGCAGTCATTTTTTATTTGTCACAAGATCTGAAAAAGAAATCAATCATGTATAAATGTGTAATTCAGCTGTCCAAAGGCCGAATATGTTTGCTCATAAATGCCATTTACTTATAGACTGTCTTGCCTATAGCAGCAAGCCAAGTTATTCCTTTTTCAAAGGGCACACAGCCTTTAATGAAGACCCAGTATTTGGCTGCATGTTTCAGATATCTCCTCAAGAGGAAGGCAGGGAAGAAGATGATAATATTTCATAACTTGCATTTTAATATTGTCTCAATATTTACAATGTGCTCTCTTTTGCAATCCCATGAGGTAAGAAAAACAAATAATATTCTTCCCATGTACAGATCCTAGAAACACGTACCTAGAAATTTTAAGTCATTCAAGGTGATCAATTACAATTCCCTTATTCTACAAATGATGAAACTAAGACCCAGAAAGCTTAAATTACTATCTCAAGGCCACTAAAACTGTCAACTCCAGGGAAGGAAACTGAGGCTCAGAAAAATTAGGTGTCTTGTGTGAGATCATGCAGCTAGTGTTTTCCATTGCATCCTGGGTCATCTCTAGTCATCCTTATAAATATCTGGTCACTGGATCCAGATGACTCTGAAGAAGAAAGTGAGGTTGGTGACCTTGCACGGCTTTCCCTCGCTCAAATTAAAGTCAACTGCAAGTCATGCCATCATTTCCCTGATGTCATGGTCCTCTTCAAGAACAAAGGACAGAAACACAACAACCTGGGATTAGAAATCAAATGAAGCTCTTCTGAGTAAATATTACATAAATACAATAACACAGCACAAGAAGTTACAATGGTAGTAATGATGGGAATGAGGGGCATGTGATATATCTGTCAAATTTTTTTTTAGGAGAGTTATAGGCTGTTGAGGAAATATATTGAAAAGTACTACTCAAGGGGCTGGGGAACCAAAAGTGGTAGAAACCCCGTACTCAGGGAGTTTATATTTTAAGCGAATACATTCATACAATCGCTTATTTATCGGACTTATGATTACATTGATATAGGGAGTCCCCATTGAAGAGTTTCTTCTATTCCTTCTGTTTCTTCTATTAAAGCAAAGCTGTATTTTTTTCTTCATCTCTTAATCACAGAGAATTGGTTAAGTGGGACCCTGAGAGGTTGTGACTTGTCCACAGCCATTATGCATCCAAGGCAGAACTTGAACCAAGGTCTTCCTCACATTGATGGCAGTCAGACATCTATTCCCAATTACTTTTAAGATTTTTTTTACAGGGGTGGAGAGGAGTAGGTGGCAACAGACTTTTGATTGCTATTGGGTAGGGCATTTCTAGTGAGAAGACTCCCTCTATTAATACAGATTGGCATCTGTCCTGCATCTTAAGAGAATCTTCAAGATACACTAAGGTTAAATTACTTGACCAGGGTCACACAGTCAATATAAGTCAGAAATGGGATTCAAATCATGTTCTTTCTGCCAGCCAAGGATGGTTCTATCCACTACCTCTCAGATTCATTTGTCCCCTTTGTTCAGGCAGATTATTTATCTTCCTTCCCCAGCCTTCGTCAAATATTTATATTCCCCAGTGCCTGGAAAATAATAGATGCTTAATAAATACATGTTGAGTGATGGTTACTGGATTAGAATAACTTGGTGTACACTTTCTTAAGCTACCATCCCGGAGCATTCTTAAAGGCACAAATATCGATTTATGTTTAAATATTACCAGGGAAGATGGAAATGTCCCTGTATTTCTCCCTCCCTTCATTGTAGTTTCCTGAAGGCTGCTGTGAAAAAGAGAAATTTCAGCAAGATAAGACAAGCATCAGACTCCTAATGAAAATCACTGCAGTTGAATATCTAGCCAATGCCACAGTCCCTGAAGGAAAGAAAACATTCCCATAATGCACCAAGTCAATATGTGAAGCCCTGCTGAGCTGGCCACAGACCCCTGAGGACAATCAACTCCAGCCTGAATTATGAAGTCTGAATTAGTGCTATTGTATGTATTATATTGTCTTTACCTGACACATCAGCCACTGTTTGAAGGTCACTCAGCTACAAAACAGTAGAAGAACTTCTGCCCTATTTCTTTTTTCAGTAGCCTTCCATTCTGACTCCTTTCTCCAAACCCACACATACCCCCATTATTGCTTCCTAGCCTTGTTCTCTTTTCACCAGGCCCTTTCAAAACTTTATATGGATTTGGCAATTTTTCACAGTGTCAAGTAGACCAAGCAGTAAATACCCAACTGAGAAATACAAAATATGTTTATAGGCCTTCTGATGCTATCTTGCCTAAACTATAAATATGAAATGCATTATGACATTTCTCAGAAAACACTCCGTCTCTGAAATTCAATTGGCAGCACAAATTTACTCCCCACAAGACAGCCCCCAAACCTCCACTTTATAGTTTTCAATCAAGCTTGGGCATGCAGGTGCATCCTGCCAACAAAAGTGGAACATTATTAGGTCATATACCCTGGGAGACAATGGTATAAAATGATTATTTCCAAGATGTAAGGAACTCAGCTGAGGAGTGTCAGAGCATCATAAGCAGCTAACGTAGTGACCATCTGAGACTCCGATATTACAGTCATCTTGTCATTACCTACGTTTTGTGGTTGTTGTTTTTGCTATAGCTGTGTGGAAAGGCACTTGCAGGCCTGAGGATATTTGAGTCACCAAAGGTGCTGCAGCTCTGGGGGATTGTAATCTCACCCTATCCAGTGATAACTGAAGCAAATTTTTAAAAGGACCAAATTACTGGTCATTGCAGCTATCACCTGCCTGAGAAGGGAAAGAACAGGAATTTGAAATGACGAGATCTGAGTTCAAGCCTTGGCTCACTTATTAACTGTGAGAACTTGCCAGGTCAAACTCTCTAGGCCACAGTTCATCTGTAAGATCAGTGGGGTGTTAAGATATAGACTAAATCAAGGGTCCTAAGGTCCATACTCATGTGTATATTATATAAGTATATGCATGTATGCATTATGTATATATAATGATTTTAATATAATTGGTTTCCTTTGTAACCCTATGAATCTTATTTTAACTATTTAGAGACATTATTCAGAATAAAGGTCCCTAGGTTTCACCAGACTGCCAAAGGAATCTGTGATGCACAAATAGGTTATTAACCCTTAGAACAAATAAATTCTGAAGTTCTGCCTAACTCTAGATCCTCTGATCTCTCTTACCATATGCCATTAGTATCCAGGATCAAGTCAAAGTTCCCCAGTATTTGTACTATTTATAGCTGCAGGACTCTATGTCTAGAGAGCCCTGTAGAGTATATAGTATAGTAATACTATAGTATAATATAGTATGTATATGTACAGTAATGTCAAATGTAAACAAAATACTGTGATACATAGTAGGGATACAAAGAAAATGTAGTAGGGAAGGGAAGACAGAGAATGAAAGAATAAGAGGAAGGAAGGAAGGAGGGAGGGAGGGGGAGAGAGAGAAAAAGGAAGGAAGGAAGGAAAGAAAGGAAGAAAGGAAGAAAAGAAAGAGAAAGAAAGAAAGAAAGAAAGAAAGAAAGAAAGAAAGAAAGAAAGA
>NW_027185804.1:12764353-12778680 GCF_028583685.1 Petaurus breviceps papuanus
AGAAAGAAAGAAAGAAAGAAAGAAAGAAAGAAAGAAAGAAAGAAAGAGAAAGGAAGGAAGAGGAAAAAGAAAGAAGAAAGGGAGAACCAAATTACTATTCATTTCTAATCATAATTTTGTTTTTTTATTACAGAATGTCAAAGATGGAAGGGATATCAAAGCTATCTGAACCATAAATCTTCTCTACCACATTCCTGACAATGTCATACAGTATCCATTTGAAGATTTGCAATGAAGGTAAATGGATACTTCCCAAAACAGTCCATGACATGAGTACAGTTTTTATCATTAGTAAATGTTTTCTTTGGGCGACTAGGTGGCACAGTGAATAGGGCACCGGTCCTGGAGTCAGGAGGACCTGAATTCGAATCCGGCCTCAGATACTTGACACACTTACTAGTCATGTGACTTTGGGCAAATCACTTAACACCAATTGCCCTCCAAAAAGCAAAAAAAAAAATGTTTTCTAACATACAGCTAAAATCTGCCTCACTGTTCAATTTCACTTATTGCTGTTCAATTGTTCTTCATTTTTAAATAAATTCAAGTCTTCAAGCCCTGAAAACATATAGTTCAGGCTACTGAATACAGTATAGATGTGATTTTAGAAACCACTGTCAATAATCTTTGAAGTCAGGCAGAATGGAGAGGTACAAAAACATTTCAAATAGGAAAATATTATTATGAAAAAGGATACAAATATAAACTATAGCGTTGATTCATGGAAAATTTCTAGAAAAGATTATTTGAAAGAGAAAATCTATGAGTACTTAGAAAAAAAAGGTTATCATTAAGCTATAACATTGGTTCATAATTTATGCAGAAGTGATTTCTCCTTCTCCCCCAAAGGGTTACTAAATTATTAGGTCATGAGAACGCTATAGACTTAACTTATATTGATTTCAGTAAGTTATTTGTGAAGTTTCTTATTATGTCCACATGGCCAAAATTAAGAAACATGAGCTTGGCAGTAATAGAGTTAATTAGAGTTATAGCTTATGAAACAATTGTACCAAAAAAAAAAATTAAGCAAGGAGTCAATATCAACTCGAAGGAAAGTCGCCAGTGGTTTATAGAACTCTGACCATGACCTACCCCTGATCAATGTTTCATCAACCAATTGATCAAATAATAACTCACTTTTATACAGTGCCTTAAAGTTTGTGAAATGCCTCCATCACAACCTAGTGAGGGAGATATATAGTGCAAGGCAAGGCAAAGTGATAATTTTAAATGCTTTCTATTTAACAGGCATTGTGTTGAACATTGAGGATACAATTACAAGCAAAAAAAAAGACAATCTCTGTCCTCAAGTAGCTTACATTCTGATGGGGCAATAAAGCATAAAAGGTAGCTGAAAAGGGGTTGAAAAGAATGAAATTACCCTGTCTGAGGAATGATGTTGAAGTTCATAAAATGCAGATCCAGGAGGAGAATTAAGGCCAACAGGTTCAGACCTCATTCTGAAATGGTGACCCCAAGAGGAACTCACCAATGGGAGAGAGGGGCTTACATAGTAGATGGAAATTCCAGGGGAAGGAGGCCCAAGGCACTGAAGGAGATTCCAGAGTAAAACTATAGTACAGACATGGTGGTAATGTTTGTAAAGTCAGAAGCATAGCCCTGTTTTTACAGATAAAGATGTCTTTAGCCAGCAAAACACACCTAGTAAGAACCTGAGTTGGGAATGAACTCAGGTAACCTGAATTCAAAAGACAGTATAGATGGTATGTTCATTAAATTTGCAAATACCAAAAGCCTGTATAAAAAGAGGTATCATCAAAGTTTACAATTTCTTAGAGATCTGTATACTTGTTGCTAGTTAGGTGGTCTAGTGTATAGAGCATTGGACTTTGAGTCACGAAGACCTGAATTCAAATTGGGCTTCAGACCACGAATTAGCTGTGTAACACTAACCAAATCATTCAACTTTTCTCAACCTCAATTTCAGCATTTGAAAAATGAGAATGATAGTCCTACCATCTCAGAGGGTTATCGTGAATATCAAATAGCATAATATGTGTATAAAGTGCTTTGCAAACCTCAAAATCCTATTATACAGTGTCCCAAAAGTCTTATTGCTATTTTGAACTAGCACCAAGACTTTTGAGACTCCTTGTCTAAGTCATTCTGAAGGACATTTTGGGGGGGAGAGGAGATTAAAATAAGGCACAGTAGGATGGAAGGGGGCACACATCAGGCCCAACTGTAATACTGTGGCTCGGCAATCTAAGTAAATATATTCCTATTCTGGTCCACATAGCTCTGCTGAAGTCCAGAGTGACTACCCAAATGGTACTGACTATATCCATTTCCCCTTCCCCTAGACACATAAACCTCCCTGTCAATTTCTACATCTTCTTCTCTCCACCCCCACCCCCAGTCCCAAATGAGTATGGCTAATTGATTCTCTTAAAATAGGTCACTTTCTTGGCTGGTTTTCTTCTAACCTTTCTGCTGTTTTAATCCTATTAGCAACCTCCCATCACAAAGCATTAATGCGGTTGGATCTGATTTCATTTTTTTGCCAATACTCAACAAAATGCTTTAGCTTATTAGTGACTTTTATGTCATGTGGTTTTATCGAACTGTATACTAATGAGATGTGATCGGGTGGAAAATTGCTCGAGCTAGGATTCTGGGTGCGTCGCAGATTCAGGGAGCTTTGGTAAGAGCATTTCTTCACTGAGTACTGGTCTCTCCAGCACAGAAAGGGGACGTGTTATTTACAATTCAAATGACAGATGATTAATTGGCTTGTTCTCCCAGAACTGTCGAATACCCCCTCCTCCTGCAAATCACAGAGATGTTCTAGGGAAATAGTGGAAGGAGATTACAGTCCCATTGTCTATTCTGAAGTCTCATTTGTTACCTTTAAAAAAGGGGGGAAGGGGGAGAAAGGGTGTCAAATCATGGCAAAGATGGTGGTTTTATCTAAAATAAACTTATTAAATGAGACAGATTCTTTATTAACTAGTCAGGAGCCCAATGATTAAACAGCTTTTCTTGCCATTGAATACCAAGCAGAAATCAATGTACATTATGCAGCCATGGATGGCAGCTGAGATTGCAAAAGACCCAAGGACAGCATAAAGACTGTGATTTACTGAAAATATTTCACTAGGGCAGCAGTCAGAGATGGAGTGCAGTTTGTCCACAAAATGAGGGCTGTATCTTGTTCATTTTCACATGTATTAAGAAAGCAACTTGTGTAAACTCCCTAAACATAAGCCTCCTTGTTGCTAATCTATAATGGCCCCATTATAAAGGCTTACTTGTGCATTTTGGGAACTCTGAAGAAGGGGAGGCCTATTAGAAAGCTGCATCTATTACTACGTTGTGGTGACTGATGTTCACCAGAGGTTTTATGGAAGCTGAATGTAAGCATGGAATCAAGAAACAGCCAAGTTCAAATCCTGCCTCAGACACTTAGTAGTTATTATGTGACTCACATGTGTCATTTGAACTCTCTGGGCTTCCATTTTCTCTCTTGTAGAATGATGTAGTTGGAAATATATACTCTAAGGTAACTTCTAACTCTAAATCTGCCATCTTATGATATCACCACACCCAATTCTCTGAAAACCAGAAACTTAGAAACCCTGACTCTGAAAGTATGAATCAGGTAAGGTGTGTTACTATATGTATGCAACCTCAAAGGTAGCCAGTGGCATAAGGCAGGTGTGAAGGGAAAGTCCAAATCATGTTTGAATCTTGTACTATTAGACCTGAGACTGTCCTAAGGGATCAATAAATCAGAGCCATCTGTGTCCCTTCTCCTATGGATATTACTAGTTTAGCTCTGAAAAGACCTGGTGAAATACATTTGCCCAGAGAGTATGCAGGAGAGGAATAGAATTTCCAGAGATATAACACAATGAAGACCCACAGAGGGCTTGTGATATGCTCTTCCTACTCACAAAAACAGACAGGGCCTCCCCTCCCCTCAAATGATTTTTTTTCATAGATGTCACATTGTCCTCTTATTTTTTTCAGTTGAGGCATAACAAGTTACACTTATACAGGAAAGGAAGGGAAGGGAAAGGGAAGGGAAAAGGAAAGAGAAAGGGAAAGGGAAAGGGAAAGAGAAAGGGAAAGGGCAAGGGGAAGGGAAGGAAAGTAAGAAAGAAAAGAGCAAAAGAAAGATGAGAGAAAAAAGAGAAAGAGAGAAGGGAGGAAGGAGGAAGGATCTTTGACAGAGTGACTTATAGATGAGGACTTGGTGTCTTGGAGATGGTAGGAACCTTTCCCATGATTCCACAGTTATTAAATTTCAGGCCAGGACTGGAATTCAGACCTTCTCTTTATTAGGCCAAAATCTGTCTGATCCTACATTCACTCTTCCATTTTCCTTTCACTCATCCACCCTCAGGCTAAATGTCTTCACCTTGGCCTCACTCATGCCCCCTCCCCCAATTTCTTCCTTAATTCTTGTATTCAGAGTCAGATTTTCCAGTTCCTGGTTCTCAGGGAAATAGGTGTAGTGATATAATAGAGATTCCCAAATCTCTTCTTTACAATTTATGCCCCATTTCTTCAAACTGCTTCTGTCTGAATTAAGCTAATTTGACAAATGAATTTTTGCTGATGGTATCATATATTTTGCTTGTTTGTCTTCAAGCAATTGAACAAACATCTGAGCAGGTACATTGCACAAGGTACTAAGGGACATACAAAGTCGGGTCTCTGCCCTCCTCAAGCTACAATACTAAGAGGGAGAGTATGACAAACATAAATCACCATAATGAGCAATACTGCATAATAAATGTGTAAGAGAAATAAAAAATGTTATCAATGTTAGGAATAACAAGGAAGGTTGTTAAGCAGAATGAGCATCAGAATAAGGCTTCCCCAATGGAGGTGTCAGGGGAGTTGAACTTTAAGGAATAGGTAGGAATTCATCAGGTGGCTGGATGGAACAGAATCACAAAATCTCAAAACTGGAAGAGTCCTCAGAGGTCATTTAGTCTAATGAAATCCAGAGCAAGAATCCCCACATCACCCAAATAAGTCATCACCCAGCCTCACCCAAAGACCACCAGTGAAGGAAAGGAAATTCACAACTTTCCAAAGTAACCCACCCCATTGGGGGCAGCTTAAAGTGTTAGGAAATTAGGAATAGAATAGGGTTCCATGGAAAGCCACATTATCTCAATTGTACTTACTTTTAAACAAAGATTTTTGACAGCTAGATGGAGAGAGGACTGGACCTGGATTCATGGTGATATGAGTTCAAATCTAGCCCCAGACACTTATAACCTATGTGATGCTGGACAAGAAACCTAACCTCTTTCAGTCTCAGTTTCTTCTTCTGTAAAATGGGGATAGTAAAAGCATCTACCACAGAACCTTTGTAATGATAAAATAAGATGATGTACATAAAGAACTTTACAAACCTAAAAATGGCATGTAAATGCTAACTACCACCATTATGCATTCATTCAATAAACATTCCTTAAGCTCTTACCTAGATATTAGGTATCATGTGAGAACAGCTAGATAATGGTAATACAAAGACAAACGTGAAACTGTTTCTGACTTCGAGAAACTTATAAAAGTAGAACACTTCTTAGAGTTTTTAGACTGCTGCTAATAGAAATTTTAAAAGACTATATTCCAACCCTTTATATAGAATAGAATTTGATTGGATCTAGGGGGGGAAGCCCTGGTTTAGTGGTAAAAGAACTAGGTTCAAATCTCAGCTCTGCAACTTGCTGCCTGTGGGATCTCAGAGAATCTATCTTTCCTGCTCAGATTTCAGTCTCCCCATCGGTGAAATGAAAGGATTGGGTGCAATGACTTCACAGGTCTCTCCCAGCTCTAATTCTATGATCCAAACTCAACCATGTGGTCAAACTTCTTTCCGGTTTTATATGACTTGGTTATACTTGCCTGCTCATGTTTCTATCCACTGCAAGCACACCATAGAAAAGACAGATTGTTAGAACTAACCATAGCTGCAATGAGCAGCACTATACTATTCATACATGCAACCATATGTGGAACCATTGGTTATAGCAAATGGAGAAACCATGAATTCTGTGGACAAGTTAACTTACGTTGGCAATGTGCTTTCTAGGGATGTCCACACATATAATGAGGGTGACACATGCTTCGCCAGAGCTAGCTCAGAATGTGGGAGGCTCTGAAAGAAAGCATGGGAGAGAAGAGGTATTATAATGGCTGTATCCAAACTGAACATCTACAGAGTTATTGTGCTGACCTCACTGCTTCCATTTGAATTATCTTAGGAAGATTCTGAAGATTACCTGGCAAGATAAGGTATCTTACACTGAGGTCCTCTAGAGCTGAACTGCCAAGAATTCTAATTCCACTTCAGAGAGCACAACTCTGATAGCTTGGCTGCAGAACCCAATCATCAAATGTACATTTACCTAAAAGACTATTTTGCAGAGAACTTGCATGAAGCAAGTGCTCATATAGTGGTCAGAAGAAAAGGTACAAGGACACTCTTAAGGTTTCTCTGAAGAATGTTAGTATTGATTATGAGACACAGGAAATGCTGGCACAGGACTGCCCAACATGGCATGCCCACATCAAAGAAGGCACCGTAGACTTTAAGCAAAACATAAGTCCAGTAGCACAAAGGAAATATGTACAAGTCTAGAAATATCTCCATCCTAAATGTCCAATTGGACATTTGTGCCCAGCCTGTGGTAGCACCTTCCAAACTCATATTGGATAGATCAGCCACTGTCAAACACACTGTACCTTGACCCCATCATGGTGATTTCATCAGTTATCCTCAAGTATGAAAGATGAACACCACAAGTCTGGCAAAAGAGATGTCAATTCTTCTCCAAAGACTTAGGGAGGAGTGTGTCTAGGGGCACACTGATAAGAAAAGTGCAAGCAACAAAGAGTCCCATTGGACTGCATCATATACTACATAAAAGGGATATAAAATAAGCCTGCAGATATAGGCCAGCACTATATTGTAGCAGATTTGGAATGTCAGTGTTGGACATTTATTGCTCAGTAGGCAATCAGGTGCCATTAAAGGCTTTAGAGCTCACAAGTGATATCAGCAGATATATTCAAAAGGATGATTAGTCTGGCAACAATTTGATTAGTCTGGCTTACTGTGCCCTCCCTCTTGGATAAAACATTCAAATTTTAATGGGAACTTGTAATATCTTAAGTCAAAAGAGTGACTAAGGGAGGGAACTACAGACCCAAACAAGGTTGGTAGAGAGAACAGATATTCTTAGTGAGATGGGCCACTCAAGTCTTCTCAAATTATATCACTAGTAACATTAATAGTCAGTATACAAACACACATATATGTATGCATATGTCTTTAGAGTTTACAAAGCATTTTACACATATTTTCTCATTTATTCTCTCAACAATGCTGGAAAGGAATTATTATCCTCATTTCATAGATGAGGAAACTGAAGCAGACAGAGGTTAAGTGATTTTCCCAGGGTCTCATAATTAATAAATATCTGAAGCAAGATTTGGAATCAGGTGTTCTTGACGCAAGGCCCAGTTCTCAACCATTGTACTGTCTAGCTGCATAACTTCACTTACAGAGAGCCTCCAAGCGAAAGCATTGAAATCTGTTTTCTCAAAAATCTAGGCTACTTATTAGATTGTGCCCACTTTTATTTCACTCAATCACAATTTCTAGGATTGGCATAGAGGGCAAAGTTCAGCTTAACTTCAAAAAGACACCGGATAAAAGAGAACGAAGAGAAAGAAAAAAGGAACTACATATACAAAACATTTATAGCAACTCTTTTTAGTGGTGGCAAAGAACTGGAAATTTGAGGGGCTGCCCATCAATTGGGGAATGGCTGAACAAGTTGTGGTATATGATTGTGATGGAATATTATTGTGCTATAAGCAATGCTGAGCAAGACAGTTTCAGAAAAACCCAGAAAGGCTTTTATGAACTGATTCAAAGTGAAGGTAGGAGAAGTGAAGGTAGGAGTTATCATATTATTAAAAATGATCCATTGTGAAAGACTTAGCTACTCTGATTAATACAATGATCCAACATAATTCTGGAGGACTCATGGTAAAAAATGCTATTCACCTTCAGAGAGAACTGCTGAACTCTGTGTGCAAACTGTAGTATATTTTTTCATTGTTTTTTCTTGATTTTTTCAACATGGATAATAGAGAATTATGTTTTGCATGATTTCACAGATATAATTGATATCATGCACTCATCTCAATGGATGGGGTGGAGCTACAGGGACAGAGAGAATGACAAACTCAATTTTTAAAAAATATGTGCTAAAAAGAAATAATACATTATTTTTGAAAAGGGGGAGAAGGACATAGGATACAACTAGCTGGGATAATTTTTACTAGATATATAACTGTGGGAAAGTCCTCTTTGGTACCTTAGTTTTATCATATGGAAAATGGAAATAATAATTTAGAGTTGTAGTGTCTAATAACAGAAAGAGTGCTAGGCTAGAAAGGAGAACCCCAAATCTCAACCAATCAACAAGCATATTACAAGCCACATGTGTGAACAAATAACTCAAGACCATAGCATTGAGATAGTGGGGCCTTGGAACCATATAGTTTAACGCCTTTTATTTTACAAAGAAGGAAGTTGAGAACCAAAGAGGGCAAATGAATTTCCAAAGGTCACACAGATAGGAGTAGCAAGGCAAGATTTAAATCCCAATCCCTTGGCTCAAAATCCATTGATCTTTCCATATTATGATGCGTTTGTCCCCCTCAGTAAAATAGTGATTCTAATATCATTATTGTGACAGTTAGAAAGAGTAAACATAGACTGAGTACATGGGTTTGAGTTGATCATGATGAGCTTATATATAAACATACAAAATTAAGAGCTAAGAAAGAGATTAAGTGAAGGGGGGAAGGAAAGGTAGAATGAGGTAAATTATTTCACATAAAAGAGGTGCAAAAGAGCTTTTACAGAGGAATATGGGGTGGCAGACAATGCTTAAACCTTACTCACTGCTATTGGCTCAAAGAGGGAATAACATACCGTGTTTCCCCGATAATAAGACACTGTCTTATTATTTTTTTTGGACAGAAAACACCAGAGGGCTTATTTTCAGGGGAGGGCTTATTTTAATGAACATTGACAGCAATTTTAATAAACAGGTAAATGTGAACAAAAAAATGTACCTTTATTCAATAATGAATTCAATAAAGAACAGGATGATGCGCTCACTGCTGCAGCTCTGATTGGATGCAGCTCGGAGCGCGGCGTGTGTTTCCCCGGGGGGGGGAGGGACGGTGCATACAGAGGGTACCATAATGTAGCGTGTAGCGCAGGGGATCACCTTCACTACAGTAGCAATCTCAATAGGGCTTATTTTCGGGGGAGGTCTTATTTTAGAGGAATCTTACACAGTAAGGGGAGGGCTTATTTTTGGGATAGGTCTTATTATCGGGGAAACACAGTACATACTCAACTGGGTACAGAAATCTATCTTTCCCTATGAGAAAGTCAGAGTGGAAAGAGTGTAAGAGAATGGGGCAGGGAGGGGGGGTTGCTGTTTGGGGGATGGGATAGTTAGGGGGGCAGGGTAAAAGGAGAGAAAGTAAAAATTATAAACAGGGTGAAATAGGATAGATAGAAATGGAGAGTAAGCATGACTGTGCAAAAAATTATAGCAATTTTTTCTTAAAAAGATGTCGCTTCTCAAATATATAGAGTACCGAGTCAAATTTATAAGAAGCTAAGTCATTCTTCAATTGACAAATCATCAAAGGATATGAACAGGCAGTTTCAAAAGGAAGAAATTAAAAGTAGCTATAGTCATTTGAAAAAAAAATGCTCAGAATCACTATTGATTGGAGAAATGCAAATTCAAACCACTCTGAGGTACCACTGCATACCTATGAGATTGGCTAATATGACAGAAAAGGAAAATGATAAATGTTGCAGGGGATGTAGGAAAATTAGGACACTAAAGTACTTGTCGGAGTTATGAGCTGATTCAACCATTCTGGAGAATAATTTGGAATTATGACCAAAGGGGTATAAAACCAAGCATACTTTTTGGCCCAACAATAGCACTACTGGGTCTGTATCTCAAAGAGATTTTTTTTAATTAAATTTTATGTTTATTTTTAGTTTACATCACTCATTTCCACAAGAGTTTTAGTTACACATTTTCTGCCCATATTTCCCCTACCCACCACCCCAAAACAGATATCTCACTGAATACCCCCTCCCCCAATCCACTCTCTCCTATATCCTCCCCCATTCCCCCTCTGACTTTCCAGTAGGGTATGACCCAGTGCCTGTATATCTTATTTCCCAGTTGCATGTAAAATATATATATATACATATATATATATATATACACACACACATATATATATATACACATAAATGTTTAAATATATAAATACATATTTAAACATTTCATTTTAAAACTTTGAATTCCAGCTTCCTTCCCTTCCTCCCTCATCACTCACCCTTACTGGGAAGATAAGCAATTCAATATAGGTTGTACATGGGTAACTATGCAAACTCTTTCCATAGTGGATATATTGTGAAAGACTGACTATATTTCCCTCCATCCTATTCTGCCCCCCACTTGTTATATTCTCTACTTTGACCCTGTCCCTTTTCAAAAGTGTGTGCTTCTAACTACCCTCCCCCCAACCTGCCTTCCCCTCCATCATCCCCCCTCTTATCCCTTTACCCTGTACTCTCCTGTAGGGTGAGATACCCTATTTAGTGTGTATGTCATTCCCTCCCTAAGCCAAATTCAATGAGAGTAAGGTTGACTCACTTCCTTTTGCCTCCATGTTCTTCCCCTCCATTGTAACAGTTTTCCCTTGCCTCTTATATATGAGATAATTTACCCCATTCTGTCTCTCCCCATCTCCTCTCATTATATTTCTCTCTCACCTCTCAATTTCACCTTTTAAATATCATTCCTTCCTATTCAATTGGTCCTGTGCCCTCTGTCTATGTATACCTGTACACATCAAACAGATTTTTTAAAAAGGGGGAAATATATAGAAAAATATTTATCATAGTTCTTTTTGTGGTTGCAAAGAATTGGAAGTTGAGGGGCTGCCCATCAATTGAGGAACAACTGAACAAGTTCTGGTATATGATTATGATGGAATATTATTGTGCTATATTGAGCAGGATGCTTTCAGAAAAACCTGGAAAGACACAAACTGATACAAAGTGAAGTGAATAGAATCAGGAGAACATTATTCACAGAAACAGCAATATTGTAAGATGATCAACTGCGAATGACTTAGTTATTCTCAGCAACACAATGATCCAAGAAAATTCTAAAATAATTATGATAAAAAATGTTATCTACCTCCAGAGAAGGAACTGATATAGTCTAAGTATAGACTGAAACATACTTTGTAATTATAACTTTATTTTTCTAGGAGGGCTTTTTTTTAGCCTATGTTATCTTTTACAACATAGCTGATATGGCAATACATTTTCTGTGATTACACATGCATAACCAAAATCAAATTGCTTGCCTTCTCAATGACAAGGGAGATAAGGGAGGGAGGGAGAGAATTTGGATCTCAAAGAATTTAAAAAATTAAAATTATTTTACGTGTAATTAAAATGTGTATTTTTTTAAAAAGAACAACTCTTGGAACTTGGTACTATTATTATCCCCATGTTACAGATGTGGAAACTAAGAGACAGAAGTTATGTGATTTGTCCAAGATCATACAACTATTGCCTAAGGCTAGCTTTGAATTTGGGTTTTCCTGACTCCAGGTCCAGCACCTAGCTGATTCATAATGAGTAGGTCAACGCGTATCTTTAAGCAACTGCTATGTGCCTAGCCCTGTGCTTTGCATTCAGAGGCTGGCCACTTCAGTCATTAAAACCCATGAAACTGGAATTGATTAAATCACAATCCTTACTCTAATGTGGCTATGGTAAAGACATCACATGGGAATGGAATGGTAAGTGAGTCTCAAAGTCATCTATAATCAAGTAGGAGGGTGTCTTTCACACACACATATTTGTAGAACTACCATATTTAGGGAATGATTTGTGGAAAAGTAACACAAGATAAGGAGTTGTGGTAAATTGTGATCTTTGTTGCTGAAGAGAATATGTACATCAGAGAAAGGCAGTAACAGTAATGAAAAGGACCCTAACAGGGGCACAGAAGGGTAAGGAAGGAAGGGCATTCTTAACTAGCTACGCTGGAGAAGGGGAGGGAAAGGAACCATAGAAGGCTAAGTATGAGATATTATTTCCCTCATCATCATTATCTTTTAATATCTATTCAATGAACAATCTGTTCTGACCCACCGACTGGAGATAATTAGCTAGGACATAAGAGACAGAGAGTATTCTTCTCTTTCTTTTCTTTTTAAATTGATTTTTTCTATATCTTGTGTTTTTTAAGTCACCTAGATTTCTCCCCCTCCCCCAACACCCTGCCCTTAACCCCTCCAGAGAAAGTCATCACTGAACACAGAAGATTTTTTGTTAAGTATTCTTCTTTTTCAATAAATGTAGATTATAAAGAATAATGAGGTGAACTTTCTAGCAAAATGGCAATGGCTTTTTCCTCCTTTTCTGTATTTCTCTAATAGTTCTCTGTACTTTCTGGGGGGGGGGATCTCTTTTTCTCTTCCTATTAACACCTCTCACCACTTGATCTTAGTCTCCCAGTATGGATTTCTCTAATCTATGGAGGCTTGGCAAAAGAGGTCATGGAGAGAGAGAATTATATGGTGAAAAGAGAAATTAAATTGTTTTGAGGAAAAAAAAGATATTCCAGGTACATCAATTCCAAAGCCCTTGCTATTATAAATAACCTATTTTCTCACCCCTGGACAGTGACACGGTTTCTATGAATTTCCCCAAGTCATTCTGGACTCACAAGGTTTGCAAACTCTAACATAGAAGCAGCAGACCCTGCAGCATCCTAAAGACACACTCTAAGTGCAGAATTACCAGGCCAAGCCTCATTATATTCTTAGGGTGACCTTCCTAGTATTCCTAGTAATGGCATCTACCAATGCCCACTGCTTCCTACGAAGAACCAAGGAATTAAAAGAGCCTGCCCTTCACTGTTTCACACTCTGTTTCTTCCCCCTTGCCTTTTTTTTTTTTTTTTGCTGACAACCTGTTGGTCCTATGGCCATGCTTTTGTGGCTATAAAATCTTTTCCTCTGCAATTCATTTCAACCATAAGCTAGAATTTTTCTGTGCTTTTCCAAGCATGCATACAGGTAAGTCGATAATTAGAATGTACAAGATGGAATGTAATTTTTAATTAAGGAAATGACTAGAGATGCACCCACACACATACATACATACATACACACATACACAATGTGGGTCTTGGTAAACAGGAAATTTCATGGGAACAGAATAGTCATGAAATCTCACCCAGCCACCTTCTTAAAGGGGTAAGAAGACTGTGACCAGCTATGTGAGTCTTTTTTTTTTGCAAGGGAATGGGGGTTAAGTTACTTGCCTAGAATCACACAACCAGTTAAGTGTCAAGTGTCTGAGGGTAGATTTGAACTCATGCCCTCCTGACTCCAGGGCCAGTATTGTATCCTGCCACCTAGTTTGCTGTATGTGAGTCTTGAAAAGTTAGCTTTCAGCTGAATGTGACCACTGACATATAATGATCTTATAATACACACTGCAAAGAACTTTGCAAAACTTACAGGCTTTCTGTCAGTCAATAACAATGTTTTAGGCAGTTCATATGGACAAGGCTCTGGGGTAAAGGCTGGAGATACAAAGGCAAAAACACAACTGGGAATGCTCACAAGGATTTTGCCTTCCAGTGAGAGAAACAGATACATGCTGTTCAGTTGCTTCAGTCACGTCCATCTCTTCATGATCACACTTAGGGTTTTCCTGGCAATGACACTGGAGTGGTTCGCCATTTCCTTCTACAACTTTTTTACAGATGAGGAAACTGAGGCAAACGGGGTTAAATAACTTGCCCAGGGTCACACAAAAAGTGTAAGTGTCTGAGGCTGGATGTGGACTCAGGTCTTCCTGCCTTCAGGCCCAGCACTCTATTCATTGTGCCACCTAGCCACCCAAAAAAATTACAGAATATTTAAACATATATGCATGTATATATATATAGAGAGAGAGAGAGAGATACATGCATATATCTACATACACACATATCTATATATACACATATGTACATATACACATCTATATATGTACATGTCTATATATAGCTATATATACACATACATATATAAATATATATACACACATATCTCTATATATACATATATATACACCACTGTATATACACATATCTGTACACATCCATGTCCATATATACTCATATCTACACACATACACATCTCTC
>NW_027185804.1:12778690-12844388 GCF_028583685.1 Petaurus breviceps papuanus
ATAAATATATACATAGGCACATACAGAGAGAGAGAGAGAGAGAGAGAGAGAGAGAGAGAGAAGATAATTTCCTTGAAGAGGCTCAGGAAAGTTCTCCTGCTGCTGGCGCTTGAACATATTCCTGATTGACACTAGGAGGGGGGCACTGAGGTGGAAGTCCATGTCTGGCATGGAGGAAAGCCTGTACAAAGGCACAGAGATGGGAGATGGAGACCCTTTACGAAGAATGGCACAAAGGCTAGCTTGACTGAACTTTAAAGAACGAGAGAGAGAGAAGGGTGCTCTGAGGCTTGTGGCTGCTTGTGAAGTCTTTGGCATGAAGGACACAAAGGTTTCTATTTGCTCCTAGAGACCATAGGGAGCCCCTGAAGTTTGCATAGAGGAGTACTAGGACCAGACCATTAGAAAATTTGGGAAAATCACTTTGATAGCGACGCAAAGTAACACTTGCAATGGAGAGAGAATCTTAGCAGCAAATAGTAGTGGTGGCATCATCATCATTCATGGCACAACTGAAACACAGAAACATGTCACAGCAATGATGATGATGACAATGATGACGTTATAATACATGTGAATATTGCAAATGGGAAAACAACTTAATAGAACTTCTTTAATAATAAATAATAATAAGTAAATAATAAAGAAGAAAGAACGAAAGAAAGAAATAATAATAAATAAAATAAATAATAAAAAAAATAGCCGCGGTGAATAGAGCACCGGCCCTGGAGTCAGGAGGACCTGAGTTCAAATCCAGCCTCAGACACTTAACACTTATAGCCATATGACCTTGAATAAGTCACTTAACCCCAATTGCCCTGCCTTCTCCTTTCCAAAAAAGCAATAAATGAATAAATAAATAAATAAAGGTACATATAAAAAGTAATATTAAAAAGAATAATAAAGAATAAATAGAAAGTGCAACTCTCTGCTACTTTTAAGCCTCTGGCTTAGAGCACCCTGCTCATAAGGGGGGTCTCCTTTGTACCTGTTACATGAGAAACTGTTTGTTAGACTGGAAAAGTTTATTCAGAAGAAGGAACAAAATTCCTTTCTTGAATGTCTCCAGTTTTCTGCTATCCTGTCTGTAGAGAATGACGGCTGTTAGGGGGCCAAATAGATAAAGCTTTCACAAAATACTACATTCAAAAGGAGATATTGATTAGTGCTCTAGGTTTTTTTTTTCTTCTTTGTGTCTGAATCTTCTGACCCAGGTTTTAGACTCTGTTGGAAATGCACATTATAGAAAACAGCAGAGAATAGTTAGTGACTAGCTAAAGCATGTCTTTTAACAGTTTGGTAAAAACAAGAAACTGGGAGCTTTACACAACCTGGGAGTGGGGCCAGGTCAGTCCAAGGGATACTTCAAGAGAGAAGAAGAGAGGGAGAGAAGGGGGAGGGAGGGAGAGAGAGGGGGAAAGAAAAAAGAGGAAATGGGAGGGGGAGGAAGAGGGACAGGAAAAGGATATCCACTATAAGCATCTTTAGAAATGAGAATGTATAGCATCAGCCATGCAATCAGGGGAACAGACAGTGGAGTATAATTTATGTATACTAAGATCCCTTAACTTAAAAATATATCCATGCAACCTGTTCAGTTGAAGTCTAAAATTCCCCCAGTAGAAAGGTATCATGACATAGTAGATGGAGGTGCCTCAGAGTCAGAGCAGTGAGGTTCAAGCCCATTTGTGACATATGCTGACCAGGTGAAATTGAGCAAAGCACTTAATCTCTCAGTGCCCTGGGAAATTTTTTGGACAGTTTAAGTTGCCAAGAAGTTCACATCTTGCATTGACAGAGAGAGTTTCCTCAACCAGAAGTCTCTGATACCAATAAAATCACAGTTCCATATCTATCCCTATCTTAGAAACCTACTACTTTGGCTTTAGGATTCCATTAATCATTCCATAAATATTACTTCTTCTATCAATCATTCATCAAGTATTAACTTAGCACCTAAGGATCAGCAGCAGTAAAATGGATAGAGTACAAAACCTGGAGTCAGGGAGATCTGAGTTCACATCTAACCTCAGATACTTACTAGCTATGTTACCCTGGGCAAGTCATTTAATCCTGTTTGCCTCAGTTTCCTCATCTGCAAAATGATCTGGAGAAGGAAATGGCTAACGACCACTCCAGTATCCATCAAGAAAACCTCAAATGGGGTCACAAAGAGTCAGACATGAATGAAAAAAAAAAGACTTAACCACAACCAGAAGTCAGCCATTGTGCTAAGTCCTTGGAATTTAGATATAGTATTATACAAGGTACTAGGGCAGGCCCTCAGGTGAAGTTGAAGTAGCTTTTATTCAACTGAACTCAGCCACTGTCAAAATACAGATATACATTAGAGAAGGAATGCACTAAACCATTGGTTCTTTATCATTCTAGGGAGCTTATGGAGAGGACATTTACACTTAGGGGAAGATGGATAGAGCGTGAAAACATGAGTACACCTAAAAGTATAGCTAAGAAAGGTCAGGATGGTCTTCAATTGAAGAAGGAAAAGGAAATGCAGTAGGGAAGCCAAGGCTTGGGTAGGTAGAACTCTCTGGAGTCACAGTTTTGCCAAGAATTCATATGTGCACCTAAGAAAGCAGACTAGAGATGAAGGACTAAATGTATTAAAAGGAGCTGGTCCAGAAGGAGTAGATACCTACAGTGCTCCTCACTGGCCTTTCCAGTTTTTCCCTCTCTTGCCTGGAGGCAGCTGGTGGCACAGTCCATAGATCGCTGGGAGGCCTGGATTCAGGAAGACCTGAATTCAAAATTGACTTTAGATACTTACTAGCTTGTGACCCTGGGCAAATGACTTAACCTCTATTTGCCTGTTTCCTTAACTGTAAAATGGGTATAATAATAGCTTCTATTTTGCATAGCTGTTATGAGGATCAAATGGATAATATTTATAAATAGCATTTAGCACAGTGCCTAGCAAATATTGGGCACCATATAAATGCTTATTCTCTCCTTCTTTCCTGGCCTCCAAGGTCCACTCTATCCCTAAATCTTTCTACCTCGCTGATTAATGCATTCATTTACCTCCATCTTGGACACTGTCTCTTTTCTCAAGGAACTCAGTACCTAGTTTATTACCTCCTCAACCTCTGATCTGTTACTTGGGGACTTCAGTGTACATGGCAATGATCCCACAAAGAACCAGGCCTCTCAGCTCATAAACCTCTTCTATTCCTGTGACCCAATGCTTCGCCTCGGCTACTCAATCATTGCCTAGATGCCATTGCCCCTCATACCAATATAGCCTTCATCATCCCTAATTATGAATTTTTTGTCTCTGATTATAACCTTCAAACCTTGCATTTCTCCCTTTGCTTCACATTTTCTCACTCTTTATCTTCGTCATTGTTCTACCATTCCTTATTTTTCCAGTCTATGACTCTTGGTCTAGCCATTTAATCTTAATCCTCTACTTACCCAGTTCAACTACACACTTCCCTTTGCCCTTGGAACCTTTGTCCTATTGCCACTCAGCCCTTGTCATAACCCAACCTTGGGTTACCCCTGCCATCTACCTTCTCTACTCTAAATTGTGTCCTGTTGGAGATACTTACAAGATTGTTCTTTCTGGGTTCACTACAAATTGATGTCATTCTATTTGTAACAGACTCTAACTGAAACCACCATGACTCAGTAGCCTCTCTTCCTTTAAAGGATCTCTTTTGCTACTCTCTGATTGACTTTCTCTCCTACTCATCAACTCTTCCAAACCTTCTCTGCTTCTTCAAGCCACCTAAACTAATTCCTTACTCTTCTTACAGCAAATCTTTCCTCCTAATTTCCTGAGAAATTTTAATACATTCAAATAAGTCCTATCATCTCCCCTATTCCATATCACTACCTCTGAATAATGCTCCCACCCAGTCTTTCATCCTTTGCTCTGCTTAGGGTATGATCACTCTTTCCAAGGTTAACTATTTTAACTGTGATCTTAATCCGATTCTTAATGTGATCTTCATCCTTCTACCATTTCTTCTGGAACTTGCCAATGTCTCAATTTCTTTCTTCCTTTTTTCTTCTTTTTTTTTGAGGCAATCAGGGTTAAGTGATTTGCCCAGGGTCATATAACTAGTGTGAGGCTGGATTTGAGCTCAGGTCCTCCTGACTCCAGGGTCAGTACTCTATCCAATGAAGCTCCTAGCTGCCCTCTGTCTTTCAATTTCAATCTCTCTTCATATTCTGCCTCCTTTATTTCTACCTACAAACATGCTCCCAAATCTCCACTGTCCTTAAACCAAAAGAAAACCTTCATTTGACTGTATTATCCACACAAACTATTATCTCCTATCTATTCATTTTTCTTATCCAAACCTTAAAATAAAAGCTCTCAATACTTATTACTTTTATTTTTTCCTGTCTCACTCAATCCTCAACCCTTTGCAAACATGGATTGTAATCCCACCTTTGCCTGAAGATCACCTCTTATTAGTGAAATCCCAAGGCCTATACTTATTCTGTCTTCTCTTTGATCTCCCTAACTCTGACACTGAACAACCCCTCTTCCTGGATACTGTCTCCCACTTTGGCTTCCACTACACTGCTCTCTTGTTCTTCTCCTTATCTGCCAACTCCTTTCAAATTTTGCAGAACCTAGCTCTATCTTCCTAACCATGTGTGCCCCATATGTATCTCTACTGGGTCATCCTTTCAGCTTGATTTTTTTTCTTAGTGATTTAATTCATTCCCATGTTGTCATGAACCATCTCAAGCAAATTAGCCCCAAATCCATATATCTAGGCTTAATTTTGTACCTGAACTGCAGTGGCACATTGCCAAATGCCTTCTTTATTTCTCCAACTGAATGATCCATTAGAATTTCCCACTCAACATGTCCAAAACAAGCTGATTTCACTCTTGCCCCCTCCAAACAAAACCCAAACTGCTTCTCCCTCAAATTGCACTATGTAGAGAATACCACCCTCCTTCCAGTTGCTCAGCCCACGTTTGGAGCCTCAGAATTAACCTTGTTCCTTCATATTCAAACAGCTGCCAAGTCTCATCACTTCTACCCTTACAACATCTCCATTATTTCACAGAGCAGAGTAGTATTCTATTCTATTCTATTAGTACACTGTCATTTATTAGCAAAGAAGCTTCATGGAAGAGGCAATCTCTGATCTGAGTTTTGAAAGATAAAGAGGATAGCGATGCATCAAGTAACTGCAGCCAGAGAGAATGGTATGAACAAAAGTATAAGTTGCAAATGAATGGGATATATAAAGGACACAGGGGCAGCTAGATAGCTTAGTGAGTAGAGCCCCAGCCCTGGAGTCAAGAGGACCTGAGTTCAAATCTGGCCTCAGACAATTGACACTTACTCGCCATGTGTCCTTGGGCAAGTCATTTAACCTCAACTGCCCTCCAAAAAATAAAAAATAAAGGAGACAGCAAGAAGTTCAGTTAGACTTGAGGGTGGAAGGGTGCATGATGGTAAGGGTGAAGAGTAGGGGGAGATAAGCCTGAATCACTATGACATGACAATTCTTGATATCCTATCTTTTCTCATCTGGTTCAGTATGTGCTACTGGATAATATGAAGGCAGGTAGCTGGTGTAATAGATAGAGTGCCAGGCCTGGAGTCAGGAAGATTACTCAGACACTTAGTGGCTATGTGACCCTAGACAAGTCACTTAACCTTATGTGCTTCACTTTCCTCATCTGTAAAATGAGCTGGAGAAGGAAATGACACACCACTCCAGCATGTTTGCCAAAAAAAATTCTAAATCGGGTCACAAAGAGTCAGATGCAACTGAAATGACTGAAGAACAACAAATTAGATAATGCCAGTGGGCAGAATTGTTCATAAGGAGCTTGGGGAAGAACTGGAGCAGTAAAAGTTACATAAGGAAGGAACAGTGTAAGCCAAGTTTCACCAAGCAGAAGATGGAGGCAGGATTTACAGAAAATAACATAGTGAAGGAGTGAGTCCTGTGGGACTTCTCAAATATATTTTTTTCCACCTTCCCGAATATCTGCAAGAATTCTTCAAGAATTCATTTATTTGAGACTAATACATGATGTGTTTTCAACCCATGTTTCCCTTTAGAGTGCAATGAAGTTTCAGTTGAAAACTTTAAATCTGCCCACTTTCTTATTCCATTAAAATTCAAAAACTTCAGAATTTTGATCCATGTAGTGACCAATCACAACATCTGGAGTTATGATAAAGGATGCCTCCCACCTTTTGGCGGAGTTGGTAGACCAGAAGGTACAGAATGAGAAATATGTTTTTTAGAAATATTTTGACATATCCAATATACTACTTTTTTTGTGGAGGGGGGAAGGCAGGGCAATTGGAATTAAGTGATTTGCCCAAAGTCACACAGCTAGTAAGTGTTAAGTTTCTGAGGTCACATTTGAACTCAGGTCCTCTTGACTCCAGAGCTGGTGCTTTATTCACTTCGCCACCTAGTTGCCCCGTCCAATGTACTTTTTGATGATGCTTATTTATTACAAGGGAGAACTCTTGTAGAGGAAGTGAGTTTAGTAGAAAGAGAGATTGGTAGAAAAGAAAAAAAGGGTCAATAAAATGTCACAAATACACAGGAGAAAAAAAATTGGGAATAGATACAGATAGAAGACATTGTCATATTAAGTTGACTGTGTATTTTAATGTGTACATAAGACAAGCTCAAGGTTTGATATGCAATCCTATTTTTTGTTCTTTGTATATAGAAATGTTCTTGTGGATGGATAAGTTCACAATGAAGCAGTCTTCCATTTCTCCAACTTCAGAGAGTCTTTCCTGTCACGTGCTTTCTTTTTTCAGCATCTTGTCCTGCCTCTTTTGTATATTTATCCTACTTCTCACTATAAATTTCACAAGGACAGAGTCTGTAACTTTTTTTTGCATAGTATACAGCTCTGACCACAATAGGTCCTTAATTTTATTGCTCACGAATTGTATTAATCTTTTTCAGAACACAAGATAGCCATTTGTTCAAAAGGAGCATAAAGAAATAAAAATAGTGATAAGGAATTAGGTATTTTCTTTCAAAAATCTTGTCTAGGAAACTTTAAATACTTATAAAAAAGTTTTTAAATAGAATTTCCTGTTTCTAGTAATTATATAGGTAGCTGATCTACATGAAAATTTAAATTTTATATATTTAAAACAACCTTGTTAAAAGTAATGACAGATGTTGCAACTGCCTACTGTGACTATATCATCTGCTCAAATTTGAAGCATATGATGTTTGTTCTCTTTGTGTATTCATTTGTACAATAAATCCTTGTGCATATTTGAAACTTCAATCACCATCATTTTTTTTTTGGAAATAATTCATGTTGAATCTAGGTCTCTGTAATAGGCTAGAATTTTTTTCTCACCATGTTCTATCACTCACTTATGTCTTTCTGCAATGTCATAAGCATATGAGAAATCTAAATATTGTTTATAGGCATGGAGAGATTTGAAGGTATAGAGTGAGCCTAAATGTCAATACATTTTCCAGTTCTCTAGAAGGCCTTGCTATCTCTGTATGCATATGTGTATACTTAAACATATACTTCATTTATATGTGAACGTGTGCATACATGAATATCATTGTTGTTCATCCTTTGTTTTTTGAAAAGGATCAATGACATCACAAGGTAATGTCTTAACTCTCTAGTGAATTGGATTTAATTGAGACAGAACTCCACAAAGGCATCAGCTTCAGTCTCCTTCCAGGGTCATCAAAGTCCAGTGGCAAGAAAAAGTCAGGATGACTGGAGCTGACCCAGGATGCAGTGGATGACCTCGGCATCTTGATCAGGCTCTAACCTCCCTGCAGCACTTGCTTCAGCTGCCTTCATGGCCATTGGAGCAAATTGTTCTCATACACTCATTCTGCTGGGGTGAGTCTTTATATGCTTGGGATGGACATCCCCCTACCTCACCCATAGGTTTGACACCTGTCAGTTGCCCTCAGCTTGGTTTAGCCTGCGTACCAAGACAGTTTGAGTGGGGTGTGGCTGCTGCCCATGCTACAGCTTCTTGGAGCCACAGGCAAGAGTTGAGTGAAGGTGGACACCATAGTGGATGAGTAGCTTTGAAACGAGTGTAGCAAGCCCTCAGACAGAGGGGCTGGTCCCCTCTGAACACCCTACACATACATATACACATTTTTTTCAGTCATGTCCAACTCTTTGTAACTCCATTTGGGGTTTTCTTGGCAGAGATACTGGAAAGATTGGTCATTTCCTTCTCCAGCTCATTTTACAAATGAGGAAACTGAGACAAAGAGGATTAAATGACTTGCCCAGGGTCACACAGCTAGTAAGGCTAGATTTGATCTCAGAAAGATGAGTCTTCCTGACTTCAGGCCCAGAACTCTATCCACTGTGTCATATGTGTATTATGGATACACCTGTGCATCAACGTGTATAGTTATATTGCACATATCAGAGATACAGATACAATCAAGCTCTCTACCCTTTTTTTAGATTGTTCATTTCTTCTCCCTGATGAGTTAAATCATCCAGAGGTGAGTATGTTACAGTGCTGAGAGATTAGATATTAGCAATATTAGCACCTTTCGGAAAGACTGACCTTAATACTTAACAACTGTTCTTGCAGAGCACTAACATTTTCCTACTGGTATTTGACAGTTAATATTTTAATATATTTTCTTAAGGATTATCACACAACCAAAGAATGTTAGGACCCAATGAGACTTTCAGAGGTTAAACAGTCCATGCACCCACACAACCCCTCAAGAATAACCTTGAATCATGCCAGATAGATCAGAATCCTTTCTGTTTTTTTTTTCATGATTACCTTTTGAAGTCAAGTCCATCATTTCCCTCAGAAAACTATCCTGGCTTTAATAACTTTCATTATTAGAAAATTCTTTTTCATACTCAGTATTTTAAGAAGCTTTCTTCCAAAATTGACCCTGGCAAGTTTATAAAAGATCACATAAAATCCCAGAGTTGGAAGCGACTGTGAGGTCATTTAATGTTTACCTGAATAAAAACCCCACACATCTGTCTGTGTGTGCTGTCTGACTTTGAGATTAATGTGGATCATGAAGCAAGAAAGAATTCACTTCTCAGTAACTTTATTCTCTTTTCTTTGATGATATGATGTTTTCTTTGTTCCCCTCCTCTCAATATCATTTTATTTTTAGCAATGTCAATTGTACAGTGATGGAGAAAAGAATTAGAAGGCTTATTTTATTTTTGTTTTCTCTTCACAAGAGAGTGGTATGGGGTCTGGCAAGAATAAAAAATAATAATTAACAAGGAGTTGAAACTTAAGATAAATGAGCAGATGTTAATTTTTCAAACTGGTACCTGGGATTTCTGAGGTATCATTAGTGATTTCTTAAGGTATTAGAGAATGAGACAAGTTCTGCAGAAGGCATTAGACTTTTGATTCAAATTCTACCTCTGGCACTTGTGTGATCTTGGACAAGTTGCTTTACCTCCTTAGGCATCAGTTTCCTCTTCTGTAAAAGAAGAGGACTGAACTAGATGTCTTCTAAGGTCCTTTCCAGCTCTAGATCCCTGACTGAGAAGGGAAAATACCCTAATTTTCAAGAAGATAAGAATAGAAACTTTGTGAATTCTGGTTGTTGTCCATTGTTTTTGGAGAGGATCAAAATAACATCACTATGTTGGAGTCAAGGTACAGTGTGTCCCACTGTGGTTAATCAGACCAATAGAAGTTCAGAAGGCTCTGTCACAGGTCAGGCAGAAATAGTCTATATGAACATTTGGAGTGGATATTTTTCTCAATTTACACATCTCATATTTCCTTTGAGCTATTGTAATTCTGCTTCACTCATAGAACACAATGCCTTCTTTGATGTAGGCATACCATGCTGGGCGGTCCTTTGTCAATATCTCCCTTGTCTCTCCAACCAACTCCAAAGTTCTTCAGAGAAACCTTGAGTGTCCTTATATTGCTTCTTCTGATCAGCATGTGAATGCCTTCTATGCAAGAATTCTCAATAATATCGTCAGTAGGTAAATGTACATTTGGTATTTGAACAACGTGGCAAGCCCATCAGAATTGTGCTTTCCGCAGTAGAGTTTGAATGCTTGGCAGTTAACTGGAAAAAGGATTTCCATGCCCAGCAGTTTATTTTTGCCAGTTGATTTTCAGACTCGTCCTAGGACAATTCAAATAGAGGTGATTCAGTTTCCTGAATTGGTGCTACTATGCTGTCTAGGTTTTATAGGCATACAACAACGAAATCGGCACAATGGCTCTCTAGACCTTCAGTTTCATAGGCAGCTTAATATCTCTTCTCTCCCATACTTTCCTTTGGAGTCTCCCAAACACTGAACTAGTTTTGTCAACACTTGCCTCAACTTCGTCATCTATACAGACATTCCTGGAAAGTATACTACCAAGATAAGTGAATATATCCATAGGATTCAAAATTTCTCCATTTGCTGTAACCGATAGTTCTACACATGAACGGGTATGGTCTAACATATAGCAAGTGTCTGAAGCTAGATATGAACTCAGGTCATCCTGATTCCAGATCCAGGATTCTAGACACTGGCCTATATAAACTTAAAAGAATATGTCAATTGACAAATGTGAAGGGATATATAAATAGACAGTTTTCAGAAGAGGAAATCCAAGTTTAAAATAGCCATAGGAAAACATGTTCTAAATCACTAGCAATTAAAGAAATGGAAATTGGAGCAACTCTCATTTCCACTTCACAAACATCAGACTGGCAAAGGATTTACAAAAAGGAAAATGAAAAATGGATGTGTTGCAGAAAAATGAACTATTCATAAAGCTGTGGATTGTTCCAGCCACTCAGAACAATTTGAAGGGAGAAGATTGTGGGAAGATGGAAGAAAGTTAGGACCCAAAAGAGCCAAGCTCTCCTACAAAGAGGAGAGTAAAGCTTTGTAATGTACCTTGTAAAAAAGAAAAGAGGAGAATCAGTTGTAGATGTCTCCATTCAGTCTAGGATTTCACAGGCCTGCAGTTTTTTGAAGAAAAAAATCAAAGCTATCAATAGTTACATGAAAAAAAATGTTCTAAATCATAACCAATTAGAGAAATGCTAATTAAAACAACTCTGAGATACCATCCTAAGCCTATCAGATTGGTTAACATGACACAAAAGGAAAATGACAAATGATGGAGGGGTGCGGAAAAATTGGGACAATTAATGCACTGTTGATGGAGCTGTGGACTTGTCTAACCATTGCAGAGAACACTTTGGAATGGGACTCAAAGGGCTATAACCTCTGCATCCCCTTTGACACAGCAATACCATTATTGGGTCTGTGTCCCAATGGGATCAAAGAATAGGGAAAAGAACTTATCTGTACACAAATATAGCAGCTCTTTTTTGTGGTGGCAAAGAATTGGAAATTTAGGGGATGTCCACCAATCGAGGAATGACTGAATAAGTTGCGGTATGTGATTGTGATGGAATACTGCCATGCCATTATTAGAAATGATGAGCAGGATACTTTCAGAGAAACCTGAAGAGAATTACATGAAAAATATAAACTGAGCATATAAAGGAAAACATTGTAGTTATGTACAATGTACAGCAATATTATAAGGATGATCAACTGTGACAGATTTAAGCTACTCTGATCAAGAAAATGACCAAGAAAATTCCAAAGGACTCATGATAAAAAAAAAAAATACTTTCTACCTCCAGAGATAGAAATGATGAACTCTGAATGCATATTAAATTGTACTTTTAAATTTTATTTTTTTATTTCACTTTGTATTTTCTTTGAAAACATGGCTAATATGAAAATATATTTTGCATGACTTTACATGTATAATTGATACCCAATTCATCACCTCCTCAAGGAATGGGGAATGGGAGAAAAGGAGAAAATTTAAAACTCAAAATTTAAAGAATGATGGTTAATTTTTTTTACATATAATTGGGAAGTCTTTAAGAAATAAAAATAAGACAAAAGAAAAAAATTAATGATTTAGATATATGACCAATATATGAATTCTGACAATAATATATGTTAAAAAAAAATAATGTCAATAAAATGAAATTTTTTTAAATCAGAAGATTGATATAATTAAAAACAAAAAAGAATTCATTAACTAGGATCTGTTTTTACATTAATAATATGAACAAGTAATCTGATTTTTCATTTTCAAATAAAACTTTAAAAAGGGATTTATAACTGATGAGGAAACAAAATAAATTGGAAACTCTTTTGCCCAAATATCTGCTAATCGAACACATAAATTAAAGGAAATAAAATGAAGGGGTTCATTATTTCTTATTCCCTGCAAACCATTTTGTATTATTGAATTAATTATTCTTTTAATGTTTTATATAATTCACTTAAAAATCCGTCTGTTGTAGAGGGTTATTTCCCCCAGAGTTTATTTATGTTTCATTCATTTTTTCTAACGTCAGATTGTTTAAATAATATATTTCTTCTTTTATTTATCTCATGCTAAAAACACTTTTAATAATATGTAATTTTTATTTCTGTTAAAAACACTAGAAAGCATAGTAATATGATGATTTTTCTAAATATAATTAATAATATCTATATTATACCAAGAATATAAATTATATGTAATGGAGAAAAGTTAGAAGCCATTCCAATATGATTAGAGACAAAATAAGTATGCCCCTTTTATCACTACTATTTCACATAAGGCTAGAAATGATAGACATATAAAGAATACATAACAGATCAAAGAAAGGAGAGGGGAATCTCACATTTATGCAAATATTTCCAACAGCTCTTTTGGTAATGACAAACAAAGGGAAACTAAGGTGTTGTCCATCAATTGATAATGGATAAACACATCATAGCATGTGAACTTAATAGAATGCCAACAATAAAAGAGGCAGTTTCAGAAAAACCTTGGAAGAGTTACACAAACTGATAAAGAATAAAGTGAGTAGATATATGTATCAACAACATTATAAAGACAAACAATTCTGAAAGTCATAAGAATTCTAATCAATGCAATAAGGAAGTTTAATTCCAGAGGACCTATGATGAAGCACAGTGTCTATCTCCTGACAGAGAATTTGGGGTAGAGGAGGAATATAATTTGGAACATGGCCAATGCTAGAATACATTTTCAATGAATATGCACATTTGTTACAATGACCTTGTTCTTATTTTTATTTTTCAGTGTGGAGAGGGGGAGGAGAGAAATAGATTTCTATTCCTTGAAAAAATAACTTAATGAAAAATTTTTTTAAAATAAAATTGGAGAAAGTATGCCAAAACAACAATTTTTTTAAAGACCTAGAGGCTTTAGTAAAATGCAAGTTCAATATAAAATACCAGTATGACAAGGTAGTAAAAAAAGTTATTTTTTTTATTCCAAGTTTCAGGGAAAGAAGTATGGTGTCCAAAATGACAGGGAAGTACATATTATGCCGCAGTTTGAATACATCTAGAACACCAAATTCCATTTTGGTTACCATATAACTGATATTTGTGTACGCTTTAAGTTTCACAAAGTGCTTTACATGGATTACCTCATCTGATCCTCACAATGACACTAGAGGTGGAATCATTTTAATTTCCATCATAAAGATAAGGAAATTGAGGCTCAGAGAGGTTAAATGATTACACAGTAACTAGTTAGTATATATCAGAGGCAGATTTGAACTCAGACTCCTGACCTCAGGTGGTAATAATTATAATAGCTATCATTTAGATAGTACTGACTATGTGTCAGGTACCATGCTAATATAAATGTGTGTATATATATATATATATACACACACACATATATGTATATATGTATGCATGTGTATATGCTATTATTTTTATTTTACAAATGGGAAAACTGAATCAAACAGAAGTGACTTGACTAAGGTCACATAGCTTATGAGTGTCTGAGACCTGATTTAGCTCAGATTTTTCTGACTCCAAGCATAGCACTCTACTCACTGCAACACCTAGCTGCCCCAAATCCAGCATACCTTCATTATATCACAGAAACTTCAGTTTGTCCAGACTATGAAAATTAGAAAAAAAAAAGGTTAACAAGATGTATACCATTCACTTGAAGAAAATGGGAGCTGTTGGTCTGAAGAAGGGAAGACTCAGAGGACCATGATATCAGTCCTGAAGACCTCCTTTATAGGGGAGGAGTTAGACCTATTCTGCAGGGGAGAGAAGCAATATGTAGAAGATCTATATACATGAATTTATGTTTGAATTAAGGGGAGAAAATTTTCCTAACAATTAGAGCTGAATCAAAAAGTTGAACAACCTGCCTTGTGCAGCAGTTATTTCTTTCCCCTTGGAAATATTTAAACAAAAATTAGATGACCACTTGTCAAGTATATTGAAAGAAATTCTTGATTAGCTAAGAGTTAGACAAGATAATGTCTAACATAATTGCTAACCTACAGTTCCTGTTATAAAACTGCCACAAGAATAGGACCAAATTGTCAGAATATTTTCTTTATGCTAGGGATTACACACACACACACACACACACACACACACACACAATGTATGTATGTATGTATAAAATCTCACTGGGAATATATTTGTATATATATATATATATGTGTGTGTGTGTATGTATGTGTGTATATATATGCATGTGTGTGTGTATGCGTGGATACATATTTCTTTTTTTCCCAAAGAATCTTCCAAGCTCAACAAAGCAAAGATCCCTATTAACTCCCTGGCAATTCAATATTAAGAATTTAAAATCTAAAATAAACCAGAAGTGCTTCAGGCAGGATCTCTCTGGGAATGAGAGATGAGTTGGGAAATTGGGTAGCCTTACTGATCTCTTCCTAGCCATGGTAGGCAGATGAGTCTGTATGCAGTCAGTGTACTCTTACTGGTGAGAATTTTATGGTTCTAACAGTAGGACACATAGCATCCCTTGATCTGTATCAGCTCTCACCCACTGCACTATCAGCTCCCAGATATTTATCTTGAAGCGCTCTCCAAGTCCTGATATAAAGCTACCCATAATCAGAGGTAAGACTCATATATTGACAATCAGGTATAATCGTCAGGTATAATGACTACTACAGTGACTTGGTAGTCACATCCAACCAAGCCAATTTATCCTAGTTTGGCTCCTTTAAAAATGGTTCCACCAGAAATAGGGTATTCTATGTTAAATCCAGATTTTGATACAGGACTTGGCATCTTCTAAGTCTCTTTCCTATGGAATCAAGACTGACTGGCTGTCAGTCTCATTTGAGGGGAGAGGAAGGAATTAAAATCTCAAGTTCCTGGAGAAATTCCTATATATCGTTTATTAAGGGGTTGGTATCTGTGAAAAAGGTGGTCTTTCCTCTGTGACCAAAGACAATAAAGGTTACATTAGTCCCATCATCAGGTCTATACTACAGACAGAGCAAACATATTTTGAAGGGAGCATCATGATGACATTTAAAATCCTACTATTTCAGTCCAGAGCTGAAATTCATAAGCTATTTGCAATAGTTATATTCTCAACCTGATCAATGCAAACATCTGAGAGATAGAAAGGGTTAGCTAAGGCCAGAGCTTTTAACTTCTAGTACTGCCTCACTGAGGCACTTTTGGCTTTCAGGCACTTGTCACATGGCTAGTTTTTCATACGTCTCAGGGAATGGCTTCCACAGCTCCATATTCACAAGAGTTTCTGCAGAGGGGGAAGAGGTCTGCCAGTATGGAAAGGAACTCTGCCCCTAATTTAAGGAAGCCTAATATTCCTTGTGATAGGGAAAATAAGGTCTAAAGTGGAAATAGAGAAGGTATAGAAACCACAGAGTCAAACTGGATCAGTTTCTAAAGTCTAGAGTAGGGAAGTCCTAATCAAGGTGACTAAGATAAGCAAATGAAACAGAAATCTTTGCTGAATGGAGAATTTAGAGAAAAGGGACCATAGTGTCATTGTTCTAGAGCTGAAATGAACTTCAGAGGCCATCTAGTCCAACCTCTGATCATACAGATAAGTCAACTGAGGACCTTGGAGGTTTGGTGACTTGCCCAAGTTCACATAGGAACCATGTGTCCAAGGTGGAATTTAAACTCAGGTCCTCTAACAGGACATTAGTCAAAGTCAAAGAAGAAAGAATTACAGGGAATTAATACCTTAATCACATTGATATGATTGTCCAAAGCTTTAGTCTTCTTATTTTGAGCATCTGATAACATTTAACCCAATGAATTTGTTTTAAAATTTGACTTGAAGGCACCTTTCTTACTGTTTGCTCTAAAGGTTCTAAGTACCAAAATCTACCTCATTTTCCTTAGCTGTAGAATGGGGAAAATATGTGTACTCCTTGCCTTACAAAATTATTGTGGGAAAAGAACTCTGCAAACATTAAAGTTTTCTTTTATTATTGTGATTATTATTATCAGTAATAGTAGTAGTGGTGGTGGTGATAGTAGCAGTAGCAGTAGTACTGATATCAGTAGTACATAGCTTGCTATAAAGATTAGAGAATCATCCATAAAGTCAGGAAGATTGGAGTTCAAATCCTGTTTTGGCAACATAATGGCAATATGACCCCTGGACAAGTCATTTAACCTCTTAATGGCCCAGGCAACTGCAACTCTTTCTCACTCTGTGTGTGTGTGTGCGTGAGTGTGTGTGTGTAAATTGCACAGAATTTATAGATATGTTTCACTAACCTTTATTAGATACTCCCTGTATTAATGAAGGAACAGCTTGTTGTTTCAGTGGATAGAGTGCTGGGACTAGAGTCAGGAAGATCTAAATTCAAATGCAGCCTTAGATACTTAGTAGTTATATAACTCAGGCAAGTCACTTAACCCTGTTTGCCTCAGTTTCTCAACTGTAAAATGAGCTGGAGGAAGAAATGGCAAACCACTCCAATGTCTTTGCCAACAAAACGTCAAAAGGGTCATGACAAGTCAGATACAACCAAAACAAATGAACAACAATATTGATGAAATCAAATGACAACAATAATAATATCAAAATCTCCAATAATAGAAAAAGGAGGAACGGTTTTTGTCCATCTGATATTCTGCTATCTTCTAATAAGTAGAAAAATGACCTGTTCCAAAGCTTAGCCTACTCTGTTTATGGAACATAAGCCTTGAATCCTGTTGCAACATTTGTTTACTCAGCCAACAAGTCTAGAAATATTAATGACCTCACCCTCAAGTATGATGGATGAGAAATCATTTGAGAATTGAATAGAGAACTCCATTCTCATTGGACCCTGGCAGAAAATATAACAGGAAGTCAACAAAAGTAAGTCAAAACAAAATATAAGGAAGTCCTAAGAGGTTGGTACTTTTCTATTGTTCTGATTTAACAAGATTCAGGTATTCATTGCAATGATCTTTCTCGTTGTTTTCCCTCATTGATCATTTTACACAAATTCATTCCTGGAATTGGACTGTCATCCAGACATGGCAAATTGAACTTCTGATTCCACGATTAAAACCATCAGGCTGACGAATGAGGCAGCAATGCCAATTTCTTCTGGGTGGTTTGGGAGCTCCCAGACATAAACTAGGATCTTATTTGACTTAGGGAAGAAAATGATATATAGACTTAGGTGGCAAGCACATTTCCACATTCTTCTATGATTCTTGCCCTGTAATTCCTGCTTAAGAGATTCAGCAGAAGGACCTAAAACTATGACCAGTATCAATATGGTCAAATGCAATGACTTCCATGAAGCCTTCTCTGACTCCCCTGTAAATAGCTTTTTTCCTCAGTCCTTTCTGATGATTTTGTTTTATGCTTCCCTTTGGCACTTATAATTAATGTGATATATTAGAATTATTTGGGTTTGGGCTTTTTCCTCCTTCTAAGCTATGAAATATATGATGCCAAATGGCATCTTTCCATTCTTCCTACCCTTTCCCAAGGTCGTCAGTTGTACGCACATTTGGAAGACCTGGGCTCAAATCCTGACTCAGTCACTTACTAGCTATGTGACCCTGGGAAAGTCATTTAAGCTCATTAAGCCTGGTTTCTTCATCTATAAGGAAAAGATAATAAGAGAACATACCTCGAAGGGTTGTTGTGATGATCAAGAGAGATAGTAGGTGCAAAATGTAGCTATTACTATTGTTCTTGATCATAAGTATTTGTTAAATAAACTCTATCATTTGGTGTTAAGGATGAGTTAGTTGCAAGAAGAAAGTTCATTGACCTATTTTCTTCTCTTTGCTTTTTGGAGGGGGGAAGAGGCAGGGCAATTGAGGTTAAGTAACTTGCCCAAGGTCACATGACTAGTTAAGTGTTAAGTGTCTGAGGATGGATTTGAACTCAGGTCCTCCTGACTCCAGGGCTGGTGCTCTATTCACTGCACCACCTATTGACCTATTTCTTGGAGAAAAAAAATATACGGATAAGACCAGTAGTGTCAAAGTCAAATAGGAATTGATCCCTATAGGTCATATACTGACAAAGAAAACCACAAATTAATACTATCTATGTTCTATTGTACTTTTGCTTATTTTGCTAAACATTGCACATTAATCTGATTCACTGCACTTGGAAGTTTTGCAGGCCAGAAGGCTAAGGCAGCCTCTTAAGTCTCTACTTAAGACCTTTTGTTGTCCTTGTCACAAACTTTCTCTAAGACATAAGTCACACAACTACTTCCTTCAAGGAAGCCTCATTCAAAGGAAAGACTATCATCATATACCTCTAAAGGGCTGGTTCATATAAAAACCTATATATACTCATTCATTCGATAAGCTATCATGGAACAGGTATTATCTTAGGCCTGGAGTGATAGAAAAATGGCCAATCGCTGCCTTTAAATAGCTTCTTTTCCATTTGGGAAGATCAAGTGTGCAAAAAAAATGCAATATTTGTTGTTCAGTTGTTTCAGTCATGTCTGACCTTTCGTGTCTCCATATGTGTTTTTACTGGCAAAGATACTGCAGTGGTTTGCCATTTCCTTTTCCATAATGCAACATAGATGGTGATAAATATATGAGAGAGAAAAAATTGCTATGGGTATTCTCAGGAGGGAAGAAATCACTACTGGCTAGGAGAAAGAGGGACAACGAATACCTGGGATACTTCAGCTGGGCCTTAAATGTGGGGACAAGTTCAGTAGATGCAGTTGGGAGGAGAACATAAAGAAGAAATCCTATAAGCAAAAGCAAAGAAACAGAAAAGCATAACACGGCTTCGATGACACCATTTTTATTGCTTGGATCAAAGGGAACTTATGAGAGAGTATAATAAAATGATTCTGAAAGAAATAAATTGGGACCAGATTTTAGAAAGCTTTAAGTGCTAAGTTAAAACATTGTTCAGTATATAACACAGAGCTATATAATTAATTAATATAGTGAGCAAGGTCATGACATCGTCAGAGCTATGTTTTAGAAAAATTGTGTATTGGTAGCAGGAAGGAGACCACTGATTGGATGTGGAACTCAACAGAGAAGATAGAACCACAGGTGACAACAAGGATTCAAGTATGAGTGATTGAAACAATGGTGACCCCGTTAACCGAAAGAAGCAAGTCAGTCACTGGAGCTAAAATTAGATGCGGTACGGAAATGATCATATATCTCATCCAGTCCTCTGCTAATAGATAATAGTATTTAGAAAAGCTTGAGTCACCCTGATCCTCTAGAAACTTATGTTTTTCAACTTTATAGCCCATTCCTTGGCCATATAGCCCATTTATGAACGTCCAAACTATTCACGCCCTTGGATGCATTATTCATCTAATCTAGGTCCTGGAACACTTGGGAAATGTTACAGGAATTTCTAGGTCCTGAATGATGCCCCATAGAAACAGAACTATTTGAAAGATTTTGGGCACACTCATTTCAGAAAATGAAGGTGGAAGCAAGGAGGGAAGAAAATTATCCCCAAATGGTTAAAAATCTTTTCTCTGGTAGTGTTTTCATTTCTACTAAAGAACTTAGAATGTATTTCACACCAATGTATAAAAAGGGGTCTTCTAAAACCTTTCCCATAAGATCAATAAAACTGTCTGAAAAGATACTTTATGTTTAATGACAAATATTATTGCAATTACAAGTCTTTTTAAAAATCAAGTGTGACAAAAGATGTTTACTGACTTTCCAGCTTGGGTAAAATACATCTGGACTGACATCTATCACCTGTCTTGAAATGCGCAGACATGAGTTTGGAATTGTTTCCCTTTTAAAAAATAATCCAGACAACATTTATATATCTCTAATCCTGCTGCACTTTTATGGTTCCCTCTTATTCCTCAAAAATGGTCCACAGTGATTCAGCAAACACATCTGTGGAGTATTTCACCAACCTGGGATGAGACTCCTCTAGGCCAGGAGTTTTGAACACATTTAGAAAATACTCTTTCTTTTCTTAAATTTCAATCCCTCTTTACCATAACACATTTCAGTTCAAGGACCATTCTCCTTAACAGGGGTAGCTATTACCTGTGGACTTTGTTCATCTTTTTATTTCAAGTATGTGTCTATATTTACATACATACAGGAGAGAGAGAGAGAGAGAGAGAGAGAGAGAGAGAGAGAGAGAGACTCACCCTGTGATATCATTCATATAGGGAACTTGCAGGTGAAGAAGCTCCCTCTAGCAATACAGGTTAGTATAGTTTCTGTAACTTATTACAGAATTGTCCAGAACATTTAGAGTTTAATGGTTTTTGCCAAGTCACACAGCCGGTATATGTCAGAGGAAGGACTTGAAACCAGGTCTTCCTGTCTTTGGGGTCAGATTTCCATTGTACTGTTCCCATTATTTATGGTAACATGGTGGCTCTTCAAATGTGTATGCTGTGTGTGTGTGTGTGTGTGTGTGTCTGTGCATATGCGCATAGCAAAACTTTGACTTCATTGGTATAGGTAGCTTCCAGCAAGAAACTGTATTAATGATGATCATCACATTCTCTAAAACTAATACTCTTAGATATTTTCCTAGGTCACTTGGAGGTTGAATTAATTTCACAAGCTAATAAGTGTTAGGATTGGGATTTGAATCTTAGTCTTCCTAACTCTGAGGTCAGAGCTATCTACTATGCCATGCTACTTCTCTGTTCCAGATATGCCTTTTGAAAAATCTCTGGTGTCGTCTTTACATTTTTCATAGGCTTCAGCTCATCAGGGCTCTACCCTCTAGCAAGAGTGTTATAGGTTCGTGTCAATCTTTTTCCTCTGTCTTTGGTTTGCATGTACCTGCTTCCATCTTTTATGCATGGTCTTTTTAACACTGAACTTGGTATGCTCCTTTTGCACTCTCATGCATCTCTTTACATGCCAAATCTCTCTTTTCCCCTCTTCATGTAGATCATTCATAGACTAAGGGTCAGGGATTTATAAAGTTAGGAGTGACCTTAGTTGGCTTTTGTCCTTCATTCTCAAAGAGGACCAAAGTGACATCACTATGTTATAGTCAAGAGACAGTGTGTCTCACTGTGGCTGATCAGACCAATATGAGCTTGGAATGCTCTACCACAGGTCGGGCACAAATAGTCCATGTGAACATTTGAGGTGGATTCTCTAAATTTGCACATTTTGCATTTCTTTTGAGCTACTTCAATTCTGCTTTGCTCACAGAGAATAGCGCCTTCTTTGATGTAGGCACTCCATGCTGGGTGGTCCTTTGTCAATATCTTTCATGTCACACAATCAATACCAAATTTCTTCAGAGAGAACTTGACATTGTACCTGTATCACTTCTTCTGACCACCATGTGAGCACCTGCCTTGCATGAATTCTCAGTAAAATGGGCTCTCTTCACTGTGCCGAGTTGCCCCTCAATGTTTTCTTCATCAATGCCCTGTGAGGTAGGGAGGGATAGTTGTTTATTTGTTTGTATCCATTTTTTCTGATGATGAAAGTACACTCTAAGAGGCAAAGTAACTTATTCAGGTCCATACAGTTAAAATGTATTGAAGTTGGCACTCAAACTGAAGTCTTCTGATTCCAAAGACCTAAACACATGCACTGAATTTTTAAAGCTGTGATTTTTTACAACCCCACACAAAGCAAAACCCTAGCCCGTAGCTGGGCAATTTACAGGGACAAATAAATACAGATTATTTAAAGAGAATCCATCCCAAAATCCTGCATGAGTCATGACTTTCTCTATTATTGGTGTTTTCTCCCTTTAGCCAGGTCATTACTAACCAATTAATGAGCCATCCTGTACAATAGGATTTATGTGAAAGCAACAAAAGAATATTTTATTAGGACCCAATTAACAACAATTCTCTCCTGACTTAAAAAAGGCCACTTTTGAATAAAGGTAGAAAAGGATTTGGTTAAGGAAGTTTGCTAATGCCTTAAATCCATGATATGCAGTTTCTCCAAGTCTCATGAGTTAGTTGACTGAGGATGGGCAGTGACCATTGATTAACCTTCATATACACATCAGGTTCCTTCATTCACCCATCAAGAACAATACACATTTGTAGAGCTAATGGCATATGGTGTTTGAGTTGGAATGAACCAGATGGATGGCACAGCTTTCAATAACCATAACACAGCACAGTATATCTCTGCAGGTGTTGTTGTCAAAGACAAAGTGTGCTCATACGACAATCACAGTAATGCTGTGAGGAAACTGTTCAACTCCCAAGGAAGCCATGCATATTTGATTAAAATTCCTTGGGAGACTGGATCTGCTTTGCTTTACATTTGACAGGCAAGCATGGGGTTACGACCACCTGTTAACAAATAAAGGCATCTTTTTTATTACTTATTGAGTATTTGAGTTTACTACATGGTCAGTGTTGCAAACACTATAAAAGAAGTATGTCATGTCCCCTCCCAGGGGGTACAATATAGTTAACAGAATCACATATTTAAAATTGGAAGGAACTTTTATATCAAAAAATTCAAATTCAATTCCCATCATTCAAGTGATGAGTAAACTGAGACCCAAGAAGATAAAATGACCTGTCCATGGTCATCTTGCTAATAAATGACAATACTGAGTTTCAAGTGCCAGTCCTCTGACTTCAAATACAAAGCACTTTCCACTATCCCACACTGTCACTATCACTAGATTAAGGGACAAAACACACGAAAAGTAATACTATTACAGGTCAGTATATAATTAGGTGTGGTATATTTGCCATAGTATTTCAGAGGAGATTAGAGGAGGGGATGGGGAGAAGGAGGAGAGGGAAAAAAAAGTTGAAATAGAAGGAAGTGAGTTGAGTTTTAAAGGCTGAGTAGGATTTGGATATGAAGATGGGGAAAAAAACCTAGAGCACTCCAAGCAAGAATAACACAGAATTCCTTCTGTGGATGAGAGACTAATAATGCTCTCTATAGTTCTTTTGGATCTATGATTCTATTACTCTTTTCCTAGGATCTTCATTCTGTTTGAATCCCTATAGTACTCCATATCTAATAGGGCAACCTATTCCAATAATGGACAGCTCTAAATATTTATTTTTTAATTTGCCTTATATACATTTAAATGTTGTGTCCCTGAAACTCCTAACTATTGGGCCATAGTTTGCACTTCTGGTGCCACATAGATCAAATGTTTTCTTTTACTTTAGAGAAAACATTAAAGTAAAAATTAATATGATGTGAGACAGTGAGGGCCTTAAAACACCTGTTGATGTTAAAATATTCTCAAAAAATATATAGAGTTTGATGGTAGTGTAAATTTCTAATCTATTTACATAAAAAGGACTGTGTCCAATCCACCGGACATCTTGTCTTTAACTTTATCATCAGTGTGGGGAATGGGAAGAGCACTGAGCTTTGAGTGAAGAGATCCTTGACTTTGATCTATCAGCTGACACTCACAGTAGGGCCATGGGCGAGTCACAACTTCTAAGCCTCAGCTTCCTTTTTGTAAAATGAAAACCTAATATATGATATAACTGTTTGACATGATTGTTGGAAAGATCAAGAAATCAAGTATTTAAGAAGCACATACTATTTCTAGGCACTGGGGATACTAATACAAAAATGAAATTATTTCTCTACCCAAAGAGCTGACATTCTAGTATAGGTATAAAACACACACACACACACACACACACACACACACACACACACACACACACGTCCCAAGGTAGAATGGGAAAAGCAATGGCTCCAGAGTCAGACAACTTTACTTCAAATTTTTCCCTGGCTACTTACTAGCTCTGTGACTTTAGGCAATTGACCGATTCTCCTTGGCCCCTGGTTTTTCTCATCTGCAGCAGTAGGGGTTTGGATTAGATTGCCTTTGAGGTCCCCTCTAGCTCTAGATCCATGAACCTATGAACCTGAGTAAAAATTAAATTATGGTAAGTACATAAAGGCAATATGGTGTGGAAGAGGAGCAAATGAAATCCTGGACACCAAATGCTTTGTAAACTTTAAAATACTATATAAATGTCAGCTATTATTACACTCCAACCCAGCACAATCCAGATGGAGACAATGTCAGCAGGTGTCACCTTATGGAGATTGTTCAGTGCCCATACCATTGCTATCTTATCTGCCCTGAGTCAAAGAACCTCAGAAAATGTCTGTAGAGAAATAACTCTAAGGGAAACATTAGATCTGAAATGATTTCAGCTTCCACGCAAACAAGTAAACTTTTTCTACCTGTCAGCAATGTCTGTTCAATGTGGAATCTTAAGTTTTAGTCAATGTTCATTTTGCAGCTTACATCTCAAATTAGCAAACGAATTTGATGAGTATCATTTTCTCTGACAAATAAAAAAAAAAAGGAGAGGCTCCCATTCAAAAAGAAGCCTTTCCTTGATATCTACTCCCTTCCACCATCCAGTTCTTCAATTCTAGAATAAACACAACTGGGATGGGACATTATATTCTTGGATTGAACAATCTCATCAAACAGTGACTTTCAAAAATGGGTGATTCTTAGCGGTGTCATCCAGATCCCAAACTTGCTTCTTTCTTCAAAGTATCGGTGCTCAATAGAGGTGTCCATGATCCAAATCTTCAATCCAAGATTCTCCTTCATCCAGGCTTCCTGTCAGTCTCAGAAGTGGCATTTTTTTTATATCAGAGTATTTGTGATTTTGGAAATGGGTACTGCACTCTTCTCCCATCCCCAACCTTGGACCAGGAGCCCCAATATATGACAGCCACAACTGCTGAATATTTTTTAAAATTTTAATATAGTTCCTCTATTTGGAGGGAGGGACTTTTCAACAGTAAAGAAAACCAATGAGAGCAGGGGACAATAAAGAAAATAAATCTAAACTCATCTTCAAGATGCTCTTTTAGAAGCTATCAAAACTCTCAGTTACCATACATTTTCTTTGAGAGTCATCTAACATTCAAATATATAATGAATTAGCACAATTTTATAAAACTAAAATCTATCCCTCAATAGCTAAAATATTAAGGAATATGAATTGGCAGTTTTTATGGAAGTCATTAACAATCATATGAAAGAATACTCCAAATTATTATTAATAAAAGAAATAAAAATGAAAACAAATAAATTTGCCTTACACCCATCAAATGGCAAAGATAAAAATATTTAAATGGCAAATGTTAGAGGATCTACAGAAAGACAGGCATACTAATTCACTGCTGGTAGAGCTATGAATTGGTTCAATGATTCTGGAAAGTAATTTCAAATTATACTTTTTGGAAAAGGCTATAAAATGTAAATAAACTTTGATCTATTAATGTAACTAGTATGTATATGCATCAAGGATGTCAGAGATAGAGGGGAAAGGCCCTAGATATATAAAAATGTCTATTGCGGCTCTGGTATACAAAGGGAATGAAGCAGTCCATCCTAGGCACAAGCAATAAGGGAGAGTACTGTCTACAGAAAATTTAAAACCAGTATTAAAACTAATTATAGGTCAGTCTGTTTTTATTGCTGCCATGGGTCTGAAGTTCTAAGTAATGTTGCTGATAACAATACTCCTCATTGAAAAATAATTTTTATAGTCTAAGTTCTAAAGAACTATTGCATGACCAATGCCAACCCCTGATCCATGGAATTAGCCACCCACATTCTTTTTGAGGGTAAGTTCATAAAGATCAGAATCCTTTGAACTCAGTTTAACCGCAGTTGCTGTCTACAACCCTTCTGGTAATACATATTCCTCTGTTTAAAAAAACAGATGTGAAGTGAGAACTCAGAAAGAATCTAGTTTAAAAAGGCCAGGACCTCTTGGGAGTGGCTCGGTGGTGTGAGCACCGGCCCTGGAGTCAGGATGACCTGCATTCAAATCCAGCCTCAGACACTTGTCACACTTACTAGCCATGTGACTTTCAAGTCACTTAACTCCAATTGCCCTAAAAAAAAAAAAGCCAAGGTCTCCCACTCCATCTTGGGCCATCTCCAGTCATCCTGATCTATATCTGGTCACTGGACTGAGATCTGGAGGAGAAAGTGAGGGGGTGACTTTGCATGGCCCTGCCTCACTAAAATCCACTTCATTTACAAGTCATGTCATCATCTTCCTGATGTCATGTTCCTCTTCAAGAATAAAGGACAGAGGCGGCTAGGTGGCACAGAACATCGGCCCTGGAGTCAGGAGGACCCGAGTTCAAATCTGACCTCAGACACTTACCACTTACTAGCTGTGTGACCTTGGGCAAGTCACTTAACCCAATTGCCCTGCGTTTCCCACTCCAAAAAGCCAAGAAAAAAGAAAAGAATGAAGGACAAACCACACGTATGTGAAATAAACTAGTATAATAATTGTAAAGAATAAGAAAAATGATGTGTAAAGAATAAGAAAAATAATGTGTTATTTCAACACTTTCACATAAGTGACTTTTCTGTGACCATTGTGAGTTTTTAATTGAGTTTAAAATTTAAAACAGTGAAAAAGGGTGTCAATAGCAAGGTCTAGAATTTTTTATTTCATTAATAAAAATTTTAATTTTTACATGATATATTCAACTGAATTAGAAAGTTTTTTTAATTAATTTTTTTTTAATGTTGATTGGTATAAAAGTAACAAATTAAGGGGATGCCAGGTGGCTCAGCAAATAAGAGCACCAGCTCCAGTGTCAGGATGACCTGGGGTTCAAATCCGGGCTCAGATACTTAGCACCACATCCAGAAATAACTGGCCATATAACCTTGAGCAAGTTACTTAAAACAAAAAAGTAAAAAAAATTAATAGAGAAAATAAAATACTGCATCAGTGGCATGATTTCATAGTTACCTAAACTGTAATTTTGGGAGATGTTTCAATTTTACTAAAATTCCCTTGGGAAACATGATTTTTATGAATCTTTGGCAAAATTAACTGTATACTTGAGATTTTCCATATATTTATATTTATATATACACATTTATATGTCAGTTGCTTATTTGAAAGAAGTATTTACAAATTAAAAAGTAAAAATGTTCTTTAACCAACTGTGAGTGACAACAGATTGAGAAATCTGACTATACTGTTTTTAACATGACTATGTGAATATCAAATTTGATGACATCATGAAAAAAATTTTCAGAAGTCTCAAAAATAGAAATTATAATATTATTATTCATTACTACAAATTTTTTTTGTTTTCCCCTTTAAAATATAATATAATTAAAATATTAATTCTTTCCTGCTATTCAGGCATTTCAGTTATGCCCTACTCCTTGTGACCCTATTTGGGATTTTTTTGGAAAAGATACCTAAGTGGTTTGTCATTTCCTTCTCCAGAACATTTTAAAGATGAGAAAACTAAGGTAAATAGGGTTAAGTGACTTGCCCAGTGTTGCGTAGCTAAGAAGTGTCTGAGGTCAAATTTGAGCACAGGTCTCACTGAGTCCAGGACTAGTGTTCTATCTACTGTACCACCTAGCTGACCATTAATTATTCCTTTTTTTTAACGACATTTCTAAAATTTTTAAATCAAATACACACACACACACAGAAAGAGTTCAACAAAGGAACATTTCCACTGTTTGCATTTCTTTTCTATCTATTATTATTAGTTTCATTTCATCGTTATTACAGAAAATGTAATTTTGTCGTATACAGGTGGGAGATGTTCAAAATTATCTACTCTACAAGTTAAAGGTTCTGGGTATACCACAGTATAGGAGCACTTCATGGAGTAGTAAAGAAACGGAAATAAATTGATTTCCCATTGCTAGGGGAATGGTTGAACAAATCATGACATATCAATATGATAGGATATTCTTTAGATATAATAAATTATGAACCTGAAGAATTCAGAGACATCCAGGAATCTACTTCAACTGATATAGAATAAAGTAAGAAAAAAGATTATTTATAAAGTGACGGCAACAAAACAAACAAAAACAAAATTGAAAGAGTTTAGAACTGGGATTGATATAGTGTTCAATCATCATTCTAGAGGACTGGTGATATGGCATATTTCTTACCTCTCAATAAGAGATAGTAAACCATAAGTCAACAATGATAAAGCCATTGGTGGGTATGATCAGGATTTTGTTTTGTTTTGTTTTGTTTTACTGTTTACCTACCCATGATGTGGTGGTGATATTAAAAAAAAAAAAAACAAACAAAAAAATTATTTAAAGAGCAAAATGAACAAACTAAAGAATATGGCAAACCAATTGGCAGTTTTCCACAAAAAGTTTCTATCCCATCTTCCTATCAGGAGAGTCAGAGAAAATTATTCTTATTTGTATATGGGTCCACATAATGATTATAATACTTGATCGCTGATATTGAATTTGCCTTATTTGAATGTTTTTCCTAAATGATTATCTTTAAATTAAGGTTAAATGACTGATAACATTTAACTTCTTATATTCCAAGAGGCATTGATTTATAACTGATGACATAAAATGTAATTGTTTCCGCTCCTAATGGCTACTTCCTGATCACCTGTATTGAGGATTTTTTGTTTGTTTGTTTTGACTTTAGGACTTAGCAGATTCCTCAAGCATTGCCCAATTTCCTAGAGATGGCTAGGTGTCTGTTCTGAGTTTCAATGCCCAACTGAACCTTCCAGTCCATCTGGAATTCTAAGTTATTTTTCCTCAGATCTATATACTTTACTACACTTCAGTGCCAAGTTCTAACAACAACCAAACTGGAAGAGGAGGACAATGGGGCATTTAGGAATCTGAGTTTTGGAATGTGGGATGGAACCATTTTTAGATAAATCTGAAGTCAATTCAGAATCTATCCAAAGTGGCTGAATAAGAGCTTCGTAATCTTGAAAGGAGAATCTAGAAAGGAATGCGACATCAGCTACTTACATCAGATTTCAAACTTCCAAATAGAAGTTTGAATCAGTGTCATTTCATGCTGCAAGGAACACTTGATAGACAAAGACAGTTTTCAAAAGTGGCAAATTTGAGAAAGTGGATGAGCAATGAGTAGTTGTGTGAAATAAAACAGTAGTTACAAAATATGAATGCAACAACCCCTAAAAATAATAAAATTATCAATCACTACAACTGGCCCTACTGATGAACAAGACAATGCAACCATAATTTATCTCCTCCACTCTTTGCCCCACCCCACCCCCAATATTCCTCTTTCAGAACACCTTATTTCTGTCAAGGGCAAAATATTCTTCTAGTCTCATAGGTTCATAACCTTATTGTTATCATTGACTCCTCATTCTGCCTTTCCCCGTATAGCCAATAAGTTGCTAAATGTTCCCTAAAGGAAGCTTGCTAATGTATAGAAAGAGGCAGTTCTGGGACTGAAATAGGGAAGATCTGTAGTCAAATCTTATCTCAGACATTTCCTAGTTTTCTGTTCCTGGGCAAGTCACTTAACTTCTATTTATTTCATTTTCCCCAGTTGTGAAGTAAGGGTGATAACAAGAACACTTATCTACCAGGTTTGTTTCAAGGATAAAGTGTGAAAACATTTGGAAAGCACTTAGTATGATGCCTGGTACATGGTAGACTCTACATGAACACCGTTGTTGTTGTTATTGTCATTGTTGCCTCTCCAATATCTCTTGCTCCACCCACATAGCTACCACCCTAGTCCAGGTCCTCATACCCATCATTTAGAGTATTCCAATAGTCTGTGAATTGGGCTTCCTGCTTCAAGTCTTTCCCTACTCCTTTCTACTGTCAAAATGATATTTTTGTTTGTTTGTTTTTTGGAGGGCAGTTTGGAATGACTTGCCCAAGCTCACATGGCTAGGTTGTGGTTTTTTTTTATCTTTTGTGTTAAGTGTCTGAGGTTTGAACTCAGGTCCTCCTGACTCCAGGGCCAGTGCTCTATTCCCTGCACCACCTAGCTGCCCTTAAAATGGTGTTCTTAACCTGACTAATCATCTACTAAATGATCCCTATTAACCCATGATCAGTTATAATCTCCCCGTTTGGTATTTTAATCCCTTTACAACCAGGCCTCACCAGGTTTGTTATTCCCTACATCCCCTTCACATAGTTCATGATCCAATCAAATTAATCTCATTGTTCCTTATGCACAGCATTCCTTAGTCTATGTGTCTATGTATAGGAATTCTTCTATTCCTCAAATTCATTCCCTTATCATATCTACCTCATAGAATTCCTACTTTCTTTCAAGATGAATCTTAAGTATCACCTTCTTTATGAAACCTTTACCAATTCTCCCAATTCCTAGTGTCTTCCCTCAAAAATTAATTTATACGCATTTGTTTATATATTGTATGCAACTACATAAGCACATGCTGTGCCCCTCCTCCTCCCAGCTAGATGGTTAGCTCCTTTGGAGAGAGAATGCCAGGTTTATCTTTGTATCCCAAATGTCTAGCTCATTACCTGGTAGGTGCTTAATAAGTGTGTGTTGATTGATTGAGGAAAAGATGATCATGCTGAATTGGTAAAGGAGAAGTTGTACCGTGTGTTCAATGCTCTTCAGCTGCTCCATGATGAAAAACATCATTATTCTAATTGAATTCAACAAACATTTATCAATTACCTACTTTGTGTTAAGCACCAGTATTCTCCTGCTGATATTATATGGCTATGAATCATGGAACATAATACTCTTGGAAGAGTTGAAATGATAGCTAACCCAAAGGAAAATAGAAAACTGCATAGTGGGCATAAGCTTACTGCCATGTGTTATCCGTGATAAATGTTTTAAAATGGCATTAAAATGTCATATCTTTAATAACCAAAAAAGGATGTGGGACAGCCAGGTAGCGAGAATCTCAGACAGACAAATGGATAGTAAAATCGCAACATTTGTATCCCAGCAATGATAAAAGAGCAAGAAGGCTTTCAATACCTTGGAGAGTTCCTCAATGGAACTGTTATAGACAAAGAAACTGCAGTCAGGTTGTGAACAGTCTCATGGAAGCAATAACTTATAATGATGAAATCACAGCATCATGAAAGAAAAATAGTTTAAAATAAATGCAGAACTCACACAAATATATATTTAATGAGCTTTTTAAAATACCTATTAGGTACTAGGTAATCTTTCCAGTGCAAATCAGAGATCAAAATGAAATAACAACAATCAGCATTTATATAGTACCTACTATGTGCCAGACACTGTGCTAAGTGCTTTACAATTATTATTTTACTTGATACTCACAACAACCTCGGGAGATATTTACTATTATTACCATTTCACATATAATGATCCTGAGGCAAACAAATTAAGGGTCTTGCTCAAGGGAACACAGCTAGTAAATGTCTGAGGCCAGGTTTGAATTCATGTCTTCCTGATTACAGACCCAGCATTCTATCCATTGTACCACCTACCTGCCCTCAAGGAGTTTACATTCTATAGGAGCAAAAATATATATATACATGTCTATATAAAGATATATATATATGTATAAACAAAATAAAATATATATACATGTATAAACAATATATGTAAAAAGTGAGCCTAATGCATATGGAGGAAGGAAGAGTAAATGGAGTTGTGGAATTGTGAAAAGATTTATATAAGTCAGGAGTTCTTAATATTTTTAGGTCTTGTCAGCATATTGAAACCTATGGACACCTTCTCAAAATGATGTCGCTAAATAAAAATAAATAAATAATAAGATTATAAAAAATTAACTATATTGAAATATAGTTATCAAACTATTTTTTAAGTTGACACAATATTAGGAACTCCTAAATTTTTTAAAATTATATTTATTGGGGCAGCTAGGTGGTGCAGTGAATAAAGCACCTACCCTGGAGTAAGGAGGATCTGAGTTCAAACCCGGACTCAGACCCTTAACATCTAATAGCCATGTGACCTTGAGCAAGTCACTTAACTCCAATTGCCCTGCCTTCCCCCCTCCAAAAAAAAAGATATTTATGTGACAATTGAAGGAAGTCGTGAATTCAAAGAGGAAGAAGTTAAGGCATAGTGGAATCCTCATTCAAAAATACAAAAGTGGTGGTAGGTGGAACGCCAAGTACATGAATGTGATATAATGATATAAGAAAAAAATTAATAAATGAAATACATTGTTTGAATTGAAAAAACAATGAGTATTAAGAGATCAAGACCTATTTGCATGGAATGTCCTTCAAAACTGCCATTGGTACTATAACTATAATTAACGAAGAAAAGGTGGTTCCAAATCCTTTATTTTATAGAACGGAAAACTGAGATCCAGAGAGGTGGTAACCAAAATCCAAAAGAAAGTTAATACCAAGTCAGTGTTAGAACACAGGTCTCAGACTTCTGAGGGCAGAATTGAGATGGCAGAGTAGAGGAAGCAGCCAAGCTCCCCCAACATTTCCTTCCAAACAAATTTAAAATAATATCTCAAATAAGATTATGAAGTGGCAAAACAAACTAAAGGTTGGGTGAGATATTTTTCTAGACAAAGACAACTTAAGAGGTCAGGAGGAGAGGTCTGTGACATTGGGAGATGGGTTGGTCTAGGGAACAAGTCTGGCAACACCAGTTTGAGACCTTGAAAGCAGAAGCAGCAACAGCAGCTTTGGGAGCTTTCAAGCCAGAGACAGTAAGGAGAGCTAGAAACTCAGAAAAAGATCACAGAAGTCCTAGTGCTATGACTGGATACAGGATTGGGTTGTGTTTGGCAGCTTCATTTCCTATGCCCACTTCCAGGTTCCAGTTTCAGGGTTGAGTGAAATACTTGCAATCATTGAGGAGTGTGCATCTTTAGAAACAGTATTTGCTTGCTTGCAGGGGCCCTGATAAGCAGCATCCTGTGAAGAGACTTGAGAGGCCTAAGAAGCAGTATCACTTGAGATTGTAAGGGATTGGGCCCTTCCTTAATAAGGAAAAGAATGCAGCACAAAAGAGCAATGACCACACCTTTCCCGAGATCATATCATCTTGGACACACTGGAAACTTCCAAACTTTCTGAAGTAGCTCTAAAAACAGCAGTGTGAAAAAGCCTGACATTTGGGGTAGTACCTTCCTACCTCAAGAACATAACCCAACTTTAACAAAAAAACCCAAGTAAAGAAATAGGATGGTAATGTTTCATTCCAGTTGGTACAATCCGTCCTTATAACTTGACCAATGTATAATGTGAAAGTATTTACAGATCCTATACTTGACTATAAGCTGCCATGGGGGGGAGGGGAGGGAGGGAGGGGGACAAAATGTGAAATTCAAGGAATTGTGGAATTGAATCCTGTAAACTAAAAGAAAACAAACAAATTAATAAAACACATTATAATTAAAAAAAAGAAATAGGATGGTAAAATAAAGAAATAAAAAAAATAACTGATCATAAAATGCTACTATTATGACAGGGAAAATCGAGACAGACTCAGAAGAAGATAAACATGTCAAAAGAGTTACAAGCAAAACCTCAAAGAAGGGGAAAATGTGAATTGGTGATATACCCAAAAAATTCAAGGAAAAAGTAAAAAAAAATACGAATCAAATAAGAATAATGGAGAAAAAATTGTCAAAAGATATGAGAGTGATGGCTAAAAGAGATACAAAAAAATGCTGAAAAAAGTAATACCTTAAGAATAGAATTGGCCAAATGGGAAGAGGCAAAAACAAACTGACTGAAGAAAATAATTGCTTAAAAATTAGAATTGGGCAAATAGAAGATAATAACTCCATGAAAAATCAAGAAATAACAGAAAAAATCTAAAGAATGAAAAAAGAGAAGAAAAAGTGAAATGTGTAATTGGAAAAACAATTGACCTGAAAATAAATTGAGGAGAAATGATTTAAGAATTAAACTGTCTCAAAGTCATGATCAGAAAAAGAGCCTATTTATCGTGTATCAAGAAATCAAAGAAAACTTCCCTGATATGTTAGAACCAGAATGTTAAATAAAAATAGAAAGAATCCACCAATCATCTCCTGAAAGACATCCTAATGTGGAAACTCCCTGAAAAATTCCACAATTCCCAGATCCAAGAGAAAATGCTTCAAACAACCATAGAGAATGAATAGTTTCAAATACCATACTGTCATGATCTGAATAACAAAAGATTTAGTAGCTTCCACACAAAAGGAGCAGAAGGCTTAAAATATGATATTCTGGAAGGCAAAGTACCTAGGATTACAATAAAAAATAACCTACCCAGAAAAACTGAGTATAATCCTTCAGGGGAAAATGGATACTTGATGAAATAGAGGACTTTCAAATGTTCCTGCTGAAAAGACTAGAGCTGAATAGAAATTTTGGCATTCAAACACAAGACTCAAGGGAAGCATAAAAATGTAAACATGAAAAGGAAATCATAAGGGACTTAGTAAGGTTAAACTCCTTATGTTCCTAAATGGGAAAATAATACATGTAACTCCTAAGAACTTTATCATTAGACAGAAGCACAGGTGTGAGTCAGTTATGATGGGGTGATCTCAAAAAAAAATGAAGGGGTGAGAAAGAGAGATGCTCAGGACAAAGGGGGAGGAGAAAGGAAGAATGGGGAAAATTATCTCACACTAAAATTGTGTGAGGAAGAGGTTTTTACTATGGAGGGGAAAATGGGAGCATAACACTTGAATTTCACTCTCATCAGAATTGATTCAAAGAGAGGGTAGTGTAAGTGTGTGTGTGTGTGTGTGTGTGTGTGTGTGTGTATACACACACACTCAGTTGGCCCTAAAAACGTATCTTACCCAATAGGGAAATAGGAGGGCAAGAGGATAAAATAAGACCAGGATGATAAAGGGAAGGGGAAATTAAGGTAAACACTTATTAAAAGCGAAAACAGACATTTGAGGAATGATGAGGTAAGTACAGACAGAGAGAGAGTAGGATAAACAGGGAGGAAATAGGATCAAGAGAAATACACAGTAATCAAACCCATGAATGTGAATGGGGTGACCTAACTCATAAATTAAGACGGCAGCATGCATTAGAACCTAAAATTCAACAAAATGTTTCTTATACAAAACATACTTGAAAGAGAAAGACACAAAGTTAAAATAAGGGTCTGGAGAAGAATCTACTCTGCTTCAGCTAAGGTAAAAACAAAAGGCAAGAGTGGTAATCATGATCTCAAACAAAGCAAAAACAAAAATAAATATAATTAAAATAATCAGAGAAATTATATTTTCTAAATGGTACCATTGACCATAAAGTAATATCAACACTAAATATATCTGCACCAAATGGCATAGCATCCAAATTCTTAAAAGGAAACTTATGAGTGACAGAAGTAAATATACAGTAAAAGCATACTAGTGGGGGGACTTCAATTAATCCCTCTCAGAGCTAGATAAATCTAACCATAAAACACATAACAAATTAAGGAGATGAATGGGCAACTAGGTGGCATAATGGATAGAGCTTTAGACTTGGAATCAGGAAGACTCATCCTGATGGCTTCAAATACAACCTCAGACACTTAGTAGCTGTGTGACACTGTGCAAGTAACTTAATCCTGCCTGCCTTCGTTTCTCATCTGCAAAATGAGCTGGAGAAAAAACTGGCAAATCACTCCAGTATCTTTGCCAAAAACAAAACAACAACAACAAAAAAAAAAACTTAAATGGGGTTATGAAGGGTCAGAAATGATTAAAATAACTGAACAATGAACAATAAGGAAATGAATAGAATTTTAGAAAAATTATATATGACAAACCTCTGCAGCAAATCAAATGGGTATAGAAAGGAGTATACCTTTTTTCTCATCTATACATGGTACTTTCACATAAGTTGACCATGTATTGGAACATAAAAACTCACCCAAAAACGAAGAAAAGAAGAAATATTATGTAAGCACTTTTCAGATCAGAGATTAAAAATTAATTGGAAACTAAATAATCTAATCCTACAGAATGAGAGAGTCAAAGAACAAATTTATTGTAGGTTTAGCAAACTTTCCTAATCACATGGTTGATAAGAGTGGTTGATAAGAGTGAGGGAATGGGATCACTCTCCACACTGCTGTACCTTCCACATGATGGGGTTAGGGGTTTGGCACCTCCACTATTTGGGAAATCCATGTAAAAAAATTTTTTTTGCCTTCCCTTCATTCCAGAGAAGAAATTTGAATTATTATGGTATTAAATGATAAAATATGTTGATATTATATAACACTATGCATATCGTCTGTGGCTTCTACAAAACTCCCCCCCCCCAAAAAAAAATCCCATTTAATTTCAAAACTGGGATGGGGAAAGTCATGATGTGGAAAGGAAAACTACATTTGCTGATCTCTCTCCCACTCATTCCCTGTGATCCTGCCCAGGAAAAATTACACAGATTTTAGGGCAAAAATCAAGAGAGCTATCAATTGAGTTATGCAACCCACAATATGTCTGACCTGTCACTTGTGCACCTAAGACTCTAAGGTTCGAAAGCCACAGACTTGCATGCTTATGAGTAATGAAGTATCTGATTCATGACCCTTTGAAGGCTTATATTTCTTTTAAGTACATCTTTATCCACAATCTCCTCACAAGTTAGATTTCAAGAGCTGAAGCTTGATTCCCTAGTTTGTCACATACTACATGTATTACCTTAGGCAGGTCATGATAACTATGTGCCTCAATTTTCTCATATATACAATAAGATGAATGGACTTATTGTTGTTGTTCAAAGTCCCTTTCCACCTCCAAATATATGATTCTATGTCCAAAACACTAATGATCTATATTGAAGTGATTCTTTAAAAGTTCACAAATATTTATTTATTCTAAGCTAATGGGTTCCAGCATGGTATTGAGGAAAGAATACAGAATTACAGTCAGAAAACCTACATTTAAATTCAGTACCTATCTGTGTGACCTCAGGCACAATTCTCTGCCTTCCTGGGCCCCACCTTCTTTATCTGTAGAGTGAATAAGGTTGTATTAAATGAAGCTCTGGGGTCCTTTCCAACTCTAGATCTCAGAGATCAATTCCCTGTCATGACTCTCTGCTAATATGAAGAAAAAAGTAATATTTATCCATTCCATTGTCCTTTGCATTAGAAGAAAGAATTATTTAGGTGAGACAACCTTTGAATGCTTGCTTCCAAACTAAGCAAGAAAAATCCGGTCAAAAGTCATCAGAAGGCAGCCTGAGAATGAGTAGGAAATGATTATGTCAGTCCTGGATAGGATTATGGTGATTATTATTACCAAAGCATGGATTTATTCCCCTGATGGAAGATGGCAGTTTTCCATGGACGTTTTTGTGGCCTTTGATCCATCTGTGAAAGGGTTTCATCATTAACAGCTGCAGGGATTGTTTTTATTATGGTAACTGGAAATACCAAGATATACAAACTGTAATCCTCCAGCCCTTCTTCCTCCCCAAAAGCCTACAAACTAGTTAAGAAGATAAAGTAGAGAGGTAATGACAAAGCAGTGTGTGGTAAGTGCCCAGTGAATGGTATGTGTGTGTGGCATCTCAGAGATGTGAAAGAGCTTATTAGATTTATTGCATTTGATCCCAGAGGGAAGAGAAATGGACAAAAGCTACAAAGAGGCTGAATTAGGCTTGAAGTCAGGAAAAGCTTCTTAACAACTAGAAGTGAGATGGGCAGCCTCTCTTGAAAGGAAAGGTACTAAACTACCTTGGTGATCTTCAAGTAGTGAAGGGGTGATTACAAGTGACTATAGTCAGGATTCCTTTGGAGAATGGGTTAAACCAGTCGATTCAAGAGCTCCTTCCAACTCTCAAAATTCTATCATTCTAAATCGAAGACTTAGGTTTTAATCTCAGCTCTGTCACTAATAATAATTCAGCTTTAATTAATACTTTATGGTCATCATAGGGTTTTCAGATGCTCTATTGACCTTATCCTTCTATAGCAAAGAAAAGTATGACAAAGTCACTTGCCCAGTGCCAGCCAAGTATCAGAATGTCACCTGTGTCAGAGTTGAGGTTCTAACTCAGAGCCTCTGACTGAAAATGCAGTGTTTAATAGAAAAGTCTTTTAAAATAATATACAGGAGTGGGGGAAGCATTGCAGGTTTGGAGGCTTTAGCAAAGCATTTTTGGGATCATGGACTAGAATGGCTTGGCTAGAGTTTGGCCATACTCCCTCTCTCCCTTCTCTGAACTTTTGTCCACCACAGTTTTAAAGATACTACATTCGAATTAAATCAAATTACATCAAACATTCAAAGCATTCATTTGTACTGAATTTTGCTTCTGCTTGGGTTTACTGGCCAGTGAACCGGGTCCAACAGCTGTTAGGAGAGAATGAAATCTGATAACCAGAGACAACCAAGAGATGATAGGAAAACATCAGGCAAACTGTTCATTCTTAATTGGAAACAGAAACTTCTGTAAATTAATGCTACATTTGCTCAGCTCCAGTTCAAGATTCATGTTTTCTTTCTCTCTCAATTTGAATCTAAGGGATCCAAATTATTCTAAGAGAAACCTTTCCTGTATGCTGCCAGCTGTTCCGGGTAGCATTTAATCAGCTGATTGAATTGTACACATAGCAAAAGAGTACAAAGCCATTTTGCCTGATTTGAAACTCCATATATTAGCTGAGTGCCATATACTGTATTTATATTCTGTCCTAGAAGTTCACTTATAAATTCTACCCCCATGACAGTTGTGATTCTTCACCAGCTAGATGCTTAAAGTATTTAACTAGCACCAAAATGCATGGTGTGATCAGATCACTGAAATAAAATGCTACTTAAGGTTTTATAAATGTCATTGTATAGGAACCTCACTAACAGCTATAGGCAGTAAGAGCTGTAAAAGATGCATTGAAGCATAACAGGTTTAAGCTGGGAGTACTTTGAAAGTGGTTGTTGGAGAATTCTTTTATTTTTTTTAAATTGCCTTCACTGACAGATGTGGAACTGTTGCCCAAGACATCTGAATTTGCTTGTCATCTTCCCTTTGTTCCTTACGGCATATGTTATCTGAGTATTAATGCTACTGAGAAAAGTACCTAATAAATAAGAACCAAAATCTGGTCATCCTGAGCCTTTCCCATGTTAAGAAGTGTCAGTGACTTCCTAGGGTCTTTAGAATAAAACCCAAACTCCTCAACTGGGCATTGAAAGGCAGCCTGTCACAGTCTGTATCCTGCCAACCCTGCCCAACTGAATTCAAAATGCTCCCCTTCAAAAATTCTACATTCCCATCAAGTTGGCCAATGTGCTGTTCCATAAATGTGTCACTTAATTTCCCTCCTCCATGCCATTGCAGACATTGTCCTAAGTACCTCTCTCCTCTTGCTTGTACCATTAAGGTCACTTACCTTCCTTCAATAAACAGAACAGGGACTGCCTTCCATAGGAAAGCTTTTCTGGTCCTCCTAGATTAGTCATGTTTCTCTTTTCAAACTTTATTTTGAGAATGTTGATTTGGAGACAGAAGGACTTGAGTTCAAATCCTGCTTCAAATTCTTTTTAGTTATCAAACCCCAGACAAGATGCTTTACCTCTGTTTTCAAACATCTATAGAATGAAGTTGATAATACAAGCCATGAGTTTGTGTGAGGAGGCAATAACATAGGTGAAATGCTTTGCAAACCTAAAATCCCAATATAATTGCTAGGTATTGTTCATTATTGAGGAGGGGGGGAGAAGGGAGGGAAGGAAGAAAGGATAGAAAAAACAGATGATAAGGAAGATGGAAGGAAGGTAGAAAGCAAGCAAGGATTGATTTAAGCACCTAATATGTGCCAGAAACTGTACTTTCAAATATTAATTCATCTGAGCCTCACAAGAAGTCTTCAAGGCTCATTTTAAAGTTGAGGACATTGAGGCAGACTAGTGAAATGACTTGCCCAGTGTCACACAGCTAGTAAGTGTCTGAGGCAGAATTTGAACTCTCCTGACGCCAGGTTCTGTGCTCTCTATCTCCTGCACTACCTACTGCCTCTACCATTATTATTATTAATGAAATATTTATCCATATAATACAATGTAAGTGACTTGAAAGCAAAGTCTTCTTTTCACTTTGCTCTTATATCCTTAGTGCCTAGAACAGTGTTGAGCACATTCCACAATAAATATTTGAATTGAATTAAACTGAATAAGGTTACTATATATAAGGAAACAAGCATCATGATTCTGGTTAATCACCTTTCCCACATCTTTCAAAAGAAACTGAGAATTTATGAGTACTGTCTCTGGTATTGAGATGTTGAAGTCAGTAATAGAGCTAAATCTAAAACTACTATTTGCTAGCAATAATGGCTTTTCAAATATCATAACCAGTATATTTTCTGTGGATTTTGTCACCATAATCTCTGAAGAATCAAAATTGCAGGTGATTCATAGGGCAATGGAGAGAGGCCTGGTGGGCATAAGTAGGTCACAGCATATTTCCAGTGAAATCTATGCACACACAGTGGCATAAAGAATGTTATCCCAGAAATATGTGGTCAGAAAAGGAAGTGGGTTGGTTATTTCATCACAGTAAAGACTCTGGAGAAACAGACTAATTAAAAAAAAAGAAAAACAAAGCTAGAGGAATGTTTCTAGCACACTGAGTGGATTCTTTTCAAAAGATTTATGGCAGAATACTGGCGGGGGGAGATCATATAGATAAAAAGTCAGAGATAAATTGAAATGTCATTAGTGGAAGAAGCTAAATCAAAAAATAGTTTTAGGGATCACAAATTTAGGACCTGGAAGGAACCTTAGTAGCCACGTAATCCAATTTATAACAAAAAGAAAACCCACATACCTGACAAGTGGCCATCCAATCACTTGACTGAAAATCACAGTTCTTCCCTCCACACTGCAACTTTCCCCTTCATGGTTTTTCCTATATTGTGAGCTGGCATAATAAATTAAATGTGAATTTGGGAAGAGTTTTGCAGAAGTTGTAGTTGACATGTGAAGGCCAGCAGGCAATGCAGAAAAAGTTTAAAAACTCAGAAATGCATTTTATATGTGTGTGTGCATGTATGTATGTATATGTATATCTGTGCATATACACACACATATATATATACACACATATATATCACATTATATAATATCAACACCCCATAAAAGAAAAATAAAAAATGTAGACTTCTTTAGACTTCTTCTCTAATACAAAGGGAGGGATTTTATACAGATTTTCCATATCATTGGGATGCATGCCCCTAACCCTCACGATGTGGAAGGGATAACTGTTTATCTGTACCTAAAACCTCAAGCACCTTAAAGCTCATCACAATACACAAAACTTTTTTCAAAGACACACACAACACATGGAAACACACATGAAAACAAAAGTCTCAAGAGGAAATATTCTTCAGAGTCACATGATTCTCAATGCACTAAGAAATTCAATAAACATTTAATAGGCATCTACTATGCCCTAGGCATCATGCTAAGGGCTGGGGATACAATTCACAAAAAGAAAGACAGTCCCTGTCCTCAAGGAGCTTACAGTCTAAAGGGAGAGATGACACACAAAGGGAGGCAGGAAAGGAGAGGAATGGATATCAGGGGATATCCAGCATGGTGCCATCTTGTTCCACGGAACAAAAACCAGGCAGGGCAGCAGATACAAAGTAGGAAACTGAGTCAAGTTTCTGCCCTCTACAATGAAAGGCAATGGGAGGAGTCTGGCATCTCTCCCTCCAGCCTTCCAAACAAAAGGGAGAGGAGGCTGAAGAAGGGGGTGTCAATCTTGACTTTAATTAACATCATCGTGCTGAGTTCAGAAGTGTTGAGTTTATCTTGGGTGGGAGGTGGGGCATCTTGTTCTGTGGAACTGAAGCAGGCAGGGTAGCAGCTGCCAAGTAGAGTTCCTCATGTTCTGATGTGAAACAGTCTCACTTGACATGTTAACTCTCCTTAATTTTAATATAATCAGCCATATAGCGACAGTAGAAGAACGAACTCAAGGAATACCAGCCCAGAGTTCTAAGTTTCTTAAATCTGCCTTTGTTGTTCAGCCATATTCTGTTGTGTCTGACTCTTTGTGACCCCATTTAGGTTTGTCCTGGCAAAGATACTGGAGTGGTTTGCCATTTCCTTCTTCAACTCATTTTATAGGTGAGGAAATTATGAAGTGACTTGCCCAGAGTCACACAGCTAAAAACTGTCTAAGGCCATATTTGAAGAGTCTTCCTGATTCCAAACCTAGTACTCTATCCACTGGGCCACCTAGCCAGTCTGCCTCTAGGCAACCTGAGAGAGAAAAGAATCAAGGCATCATTGGGTTCTATCAGCAACAATTGATGCTTTACTGTTGTCACAACTCAATAATAATAATAATAATGGTTAACATTTAAATATCACTTTGAAGTGCACTATCTTATTTGATCCTTATAAAATCCTATTTAATTAGTGTCATTTTTAGCTCCCCCTTTTACATTTAGGGAAGCTGAGGTTAAGAGACTTGTCCAAGTTCTCCTAAGTAGTAAATTTCGGGGCCAGGATACAGACCAGGCTTCCTGACTCCAAGTCCACCATTTTACCTCCAGCACCCCCAGCTGCCTCTATCTTCCATGTCACCCTGGTTTAGATATTAGAAAAAAAGAACAATTAAAGAATTCACCAGCTTGTCTTTCCCTAAAACAAACTAAGCAAGATATGGTCCCTCCACAATCTGAGAAGTCATTGTCCCTATCTCTACTCTCATTCTGAAGGGAACAGAGAATAGAGTGGAGATGGCTATGCTACAGATGTCCAAATGCCCAGAATTATTATACCAAAAGCACAGACCTCCATCTGTGGCACATTTTGGTCATGACATGTCATGATGGCTCAAACCAAACTCAGACACAAAGAACTGACGCTGTACTATGGCTAGGTACAAACGAATATTGTCGGTGATGGCTCTAGAACAAGATTTCATGGGATAGTCCTTTTCAGTTTGAAAAATGCTTTTCTCAAAACAATCCTGTGAGGTAAGAAGTCTAACTTTCATTATCATCATTTTAAAGATGAAAAAAACTGAGATTAAAAGACTTCAAAAATAAACATTTCTCAAGTATTTATTAGGTGCAGGATACTGTGCTAAGGAATGGGAAAACAAAGGAAAACTGAAATACTTTTTGTCCTCAAGGGGCTTATATTCCAGCTGGGCCAACCATATATATACTTATAGCTATATGAAGGACACATTTTTTTTTTTTTGCTTTTTGGAGGACAACTAGGGTTAAGTTACTTGCCCAAGGTCACACAGCTAGTTTTTGTGTTAAACATCTGAGGCTGGATTTGAACTCAGCTCCTCCTGACTCCAGGGCTGGTGCTCTATTCACTCTACCACCTAGCTGCTCTGACACATATTTTTTTAAGTAATTTGGGATTGGAAAGGACTGGCGTTTGTTGGAAGAGAAGAACCAAATGCCTCCTGCGGGAGGTAGTTAGTGACTGAGCTGAGCCTTGAAGGATACCAAAGCATCACAGAAGACATTCTTGGAGTTTGCAATGAGAGAGGTTGGAAAGAGTGGTTGTGGTCCCATTCAATCGCCAGGGCAGTATGGAAATGGAGACTTGGATGCTGCAGTTGGACCCATGTCAGGTGGACGGGCCAGTGCAGTGGCTTCTAAGTCAGCAGTTCTCAGGTCTCTCAACTTCTTCCCAGATTTTTAGAAGTCTGAAGGCAGCCAAGAATTGTGCAAGGTCACACTGGTATTAAGTAATGGAGAAAGAAGTTGCACCCAGATCTTGTGATTCCAAGGCCAAGGCTCTCTCCTGATGTCATACTTCTAGCTCTAGACCAGGGGTAGGGGAAACTGTGACCTTAAGGCCACATATGACACTCTAGGTCCTCAAGTGTGGCCAGAGTTTGGATTCAGTCAAAGGGTTGCACTTAAGGACCTAGAGGGCCACATGCAGCCTCAAGGCTGCAGGTTCCCCACCCCTGTTCTAGACCTATTACCCCATGATCCCTCCTCACATTCTAGGTGGCAACACATGTGATGTCCGTGGGTAATATTGCCTCAGGGATGGAATGGCTGATTATTTATGAAGGACCTATCATAGTGATGCACCTACTTGCCAAGTATATTGGATGGTAGATATTTCTTCAGGTATAGGTGGAACTAGATAGATTTTGAGATTCCTTTTAACAGAGGTTCTGTGATTTTCCTCTCTTGGTATGAATTATACTTGGGAAAATAGAATATGAAGAAGCAAAGAGAGAAAGGGAAAGTGCAGGGAGGGTTTCTATTTATAATACTAGTTCCATGATTCTCTAACTGGGTTCTAAAAATAGGGCAACTTGGGGTGGCTAGGTGACACAGTGAGTAGAGCACTGGACCTGGAGTCAGGAGGACCTGAGTTCAGATCTGGCATCAGACACTTAACACAAAAACTAGCTGTGTGACCTTGGGCAAGTCACTTCAACCCAATTGCCCTCCAAAAAAAAGAAAAACAAAATAGGGCAACTGGTTCAGATCTAGTCTCCCTCCTGATTAATACTGGAGACTGTCCAGAAAGGAGCATAGGACTCCAGTCAGAGTCAAGAGAACTCTCACCACTCACAACATTTCTAAGTTTGACTTTAAACTACAGTAACAATCTATGACTTTCGGTTTCTTCTGGAAACAAAAGCAATATTCTGACTAAGCTGTCAATAGAAAACAGTATCACAAAAACCCAAGAAATTAATAAATTCTGCTAAAATCCCAACATTATTTTTTCTTGTGCATTAGTTTTCTACAGTGAAGAAAGAAGACAAAAAAAGATAATTTTCTTCTGAACCCATAAAATGTGTGTGTGTGGGGGGGGGAATCTATCCCTTAGTTACTCCTATGAATGGAAAAAATGAACTTTTCTATCCACTTATAAGGTCTAAAGGCAGCCCTCCCCAGGTTTTTCGGGGCCTGTTTTCAAACCCACAAAGCCACAAACAAAAAGAAAATGGGCAAATATTATTTTAAAAAGCAAATCGGCACTACCCATAAGACCCTAGAGTTTCTAAGGTATGAGTCAATTTGGATAAGCAACAGAAAACAATTGAAATTTGGGAATACTTGAAACACCTTCAACCAATTCAAAATCAAGTTAGGGCACCCAAATGCATTACACCAACTTTCCATCTTCTTGGAGAACTGCAGAATTACTATATTAAATTATAAAAGTGTAGCAAATGCCCTAGCATACTCAGTGGAAGGCAAAAAAAAAAAATGCACAAGAGTTAACGATTTAGAACTTTCTATCCCTTGTCCCCTGCAGAGAAGTTGAAAGCATTTACATTTTTTAAACTTTTCTAAATTGTCCAACCCTTTTCAGACTTTCATATTTTTAATAATTAATTGTTTGACTCCCAAAGGCTAAATTTGTAGAACACAATACACGTGCGTGTGTGTGTATAAATATACACATACATCTGTGAGACAGGCTACAGCTGGTATGACATTCCTACTCATTTTTCTTTTGCACAGAAAAAAACTCCAAATAATTATAGACTCTCTTTGCCACCTAGTGGGAAAGCTGATTTTACTCCTTCCTCCTGGGCAGACTTTATCACCAACACAGGAGACAATGGGAGCCTAGAAGGCAAAGGCAGAACACAGCAAGATGGTGATCCGAGGTCAGAACAATCAGGGATATGAGTTTTCTTGGCAGAACTCTCTAACTGGTAATAGGTACCAGTACTAACATTGTCCTCATTTGTTCTGAATTCTGGTTTTTCCTCAATAGTATTGTCCCATCTATTTTTTTCCTGCATTCATCTTATAGATTGTGTTTCCTCAAATCAATACTATATAGAGAGTCTTAATGAGAGATGATGTTCACCCCCGAATAGATTACAAACATACATCATCATTATATCAGTGGACTTCAATATTGGCACATTTGAAAAAGAAGGGGAAAAAGTGGCTTTGAATTTTGAGTTCTTGAAACAGTTATTTAAAAAAAATAAGTTTGCACTTTTTAAAATTGCATCTAACTTGACAAGAGATTCATGCCCCTCTTCACTCTTTTGCTGAAGATTTCACTGTCGTAGTATGTCACATTTGTGTTACTATGATTAATGCAGGAATGTGAGGGCAGAGATGAGGTAGAGGGAAAGACCCAGACTGAATGTGCCCCCCAATTATAGAATAAAGGTGAGAAGAAACCAAGAAAGAAGCCAAGTGGAAGGGCTTTGGTTACATGGCAAATGAAGAGCAGAGGCAGGATTAGAGTTTACTTCAAAAGACCAGTTGGGGCCCAGGAAGGCATCCAGAGTATAGCAGCTAACCGAGGCTTTTTCCTAAGGGCCCAAATAAAAGTTATCTCAGATGTGAAGGGAGGACAAAGAGTACTAAAACTGACTGCAATAGGTTTTAATAGCCTGAATTAGGATCCCTTTTGTACATATACACAGCCTAACTTTCATAGCATTATAGAAGGTCTTTGAAATAGAATGTTAGGTAGCAGAATCTCAGGGTTAGAAGAAATAAAAAGAATCATAATTGTTGTTCAATCATGTCCAACTTCATGGCCCTTCTTGGGGTTAATTTGCCATTTCTTTCTCCAGTTCATGTTACAGATGGAGGAACTGAGGCGAACAGTGTTAAGTGACTTGTCCAGGGTCACACAGCTGGTAAGTGTCTGAGGCCAGATTTGAACTCAGAAAAATGAGTCTTCCTGACTCCAAGCCTGGCATTCTATCTAATGTGCCACCTAGCTGTCCCGAATATTTAACATTTATATAGAGCTTCCTGTGTGCTGGCACTGTGCTGACTGCTTTACAATTATTCTCTCCTCTGAGTCTTACCACAACTCTGAAAAAGAGGTACTATTATTATCCCCAATTTACATATGAGGAAACTGAGGCAAACAGAAGTTGTGATTTTTCCCAAGGTCACACAGCTACTAAGTATCTGTGACTTAATTTGAACTCAGGTTTTCCTAATTCCAGGTCATGATCTCTATACCCTGTGCCACCTACCTGCCTGAAAGCAATCTCAAAGATTATCTTTTATTGTTGGTCACCCATTTCAGCAGCGTCTGACTCTTCCTGATTCTATTTGGCAAAGATACTGGAGTGCTTTGCCCTTTCCTTCTCCAGTTCATTTTACAGATGAGGAACTGAGACACACAGTTAAGTGACTTGCCCAGGGTCATATAGCCAGTAAGTGTCTGAGACTGGATATGAACTCACAAAGATGAATATTTCTGATTCTAGTCCCTGAGTTCTATCCATTGTGCCACCTCTTAGTTGGGCATAAATCTGAACAAGAATCTATCCTACAAGATTTCCAACAGGTGTCTACATCCAACCTTTTCTTAAAGGCCTCCAATGAGACTGGGAGAGAAGACCTCTTCTCAGTTCATCCTGGCCTGGGACACCTTTTAGGAACTTTTCCCCAGTGCAAAGCTAAAAGTGTTTCTTTGTAGCATCCACTCACTACTCCTTCTTTTGCCCTTTAAGGAAAAACAAATCAATTCTAAAGCATAAAAACTTGAGTCTTTTAGATACTTGGAAACATTTGTTGTGTCTCTCAACAAATATCCCCAAGTTCTTCCCTTCTCAAAGTCTAATAATTAAGGACCCACCCTCCCACCCTGTACTTTCAAAGACTTTTCATACACATGGGCAGCTAGATGGAACAGTGGAGAGCAGACTAGACATGGAGGCAGGAATGAAAGAGTTTGACTTGCCTTAGACACTTCCTAGCTGACTCACTCTGTACTCCCTGAGTCCTGGTTTTCTCATCCTGAACTGTGGGTAATGAGAGCACCTATCTTACAGGGTTGTTACAAGGATCAAATGAGATAGCATATTGAATTGTTTTGTAAACCTTAAAGCTCTATAGAAAAACTGTGATTTATTATTAGATGGAGGAATCACAGAATTTAAGAATTAGAAGCAAATCACTAGACAGCTAATCCATCAGTACCTGAAAGGAATTCCCAATTGTAACAAACCAAAATAAAGGGTTTTCCAGATTCTCTGCTTGAAGACCTCTAAGGAAGAATATTTCATCTGCTGCCCTTTTAGACAGATATAATTATCAAGAAGTTGAAGGGGGTAGGTGGAGTTCATGTGGGTTCAGATGGTTTTTACTTTGTTGGGTTTTTTCTTTTTTTTCTTTTCCTGACATCAGACCAAAATTGATCTCTTTGTTCCTTCAATATTTGCTCCTGCTTCTATCCTCTGGGTCCAAGTAACATCAGTTTATATTCTCCTCTACATGGCAATCCTCTAAAGACTTGAGCACAGTCCTTAACCCTTCCCACCCCCTCCCCTATCTTCTCTTCTCCAGACTAAGTATTTCTATAACCTCATATAGTAAGGACATAAGGCCCTAAGGCCGTTTACTCTCCTAGGCATCCACTTTTATACACTATCCTGTTTATCCAAATCATTCTTGAACTAAGACTCTCACCACTGAACACAACACTCCAGATTTAGACTGAAGAGAGATGAACACAGGGAGACAATACCTCTATTAAAATAGCTTAAGAGAAAATTAGCTTTTTTTTTGCTTCCATATAAGTAGTAAAGCACCAAGATTGTTTTTGGAACCCCACTGTCTACCTAATCATGCCTTTCTCCCATATTATAGTGGAGTATCACCCCCCAAAAAATAATTTTCACAGATGTAAGATTTTACCTTTATTTTTATTGTTTCTTCTTAAATTCAACTTCTGCTCTAGCCTCCCACAGTCTTTTGGATCCTGATTTTGTTGCCCTACGTGCTAGCAAGTCCTCACATTTTACTTTACACTCTTTACTTGGCTTATTATTTTGCTCATCTTTGTTGTATAAATAACCTTTCAGGTTCTCAGCCCAATACAGATACCACATCCACTTCCCCCAGATTCTCTTTTTACCTTTAGTACTACATGCTTCTTAACTTGGTTTCAAATAAGAAATATTCCAACATATGTTGGCAAGGATACCATGTTTCCTCATAGCTCTTGGGTTAGTGTTGTTTAAGATGAAGAATATGCCATGTCTGCCAAGTCACTGATTAAAATATTAAACAGTATATGATCTCAAGGCCTTTCACTCTGAGTTAACTTACTCTAGAAATTCACTGACATCAATTTACTTCTGAAAATGTAGCATGCAGAATTGAAAATAATTTTCCAGATGTGCTCTAAGCAGAGTAGAATACAATGGAGAATTTCATTTATTCTGTAGACTATGTCTCACTTAATGCAGCTTATGCTGCACTAGTTGCATTGAGTATGTCTGGCTATTGTATCACACCATTGGCTCACACTAAGATTACAACCCACTATAACTCCCAAATATTTTAGATGAATTGTGCTTTAGTCATACCTCCCCCATCTGGTATCGGTGAAGTGAATTATTTGAACCAAAGTGTATGATTTCACATATTTTCTTATTACATTTCCTCTTACTAGATTTGGCCCAATGGTGTTACCCAGGATTGGGGAAACTGCAATCTCAAGGCTACATGTGTCCTTCCAGGTCCTTGGGTGAGGCCTCTTGATGGAGGCCAAGTTTTATAGAACAAATCCTTTTATTAGAGGGATTTTTTCTATTAAGTTTGGACTCAGTCAAAGGGTCACACTTGAGGACCTAGAGGGTCACATATCACCTCAAGGTCACAGGTTCCCTACCCCTGGTCTTCCCTATCAAGAGTGTTCTGGATTCTGACTCTTATTTAATGTGTTGGCTATCATTTCCAGCTATGTGTCATTGATAACTTTGGTAAGCATGTATGTTTCCATCCATGTCATATACACACACACACATATACATATACACATATATACACACATATGTATCTGTGCACATATGTGTATTGTGTATATTTGTGCATATTGTGTGTGTGAATATTTACATACAATAGCAAAGAGCCAGGCACAGACTTTAGGACAAAGTATGTTCAACCTGAAAGGGACTTTTGAACAGAAAATACAGGATGCCAGAGCTAAAAGGGAACTTCAAGGTCATTCAAGTCCAACTCCCTTATTTTATCAATGAGGAAAACAAAGTACAGAGCAGTGACATGTTCAACCTACAATCAGAGAACTTATTCTACATAATTTATTGCCATGCCCTGGGGAGATTTAACCCAGTTTTCTACCATAGATAATATATGTAATATTTCTGTCTTGATCATCTCTGGCTGTTAAGCTAATCCTATTTCCTTGTCATCGAGCAATTGTTATTGCCACATTCTTTTTCATCTCAAGCCCCCCTTCAGTAAAACTTAATTTAATTATTTGTGACTGATGAGAATCAATCAACAAGCTTTATTAAGCACTTACTAAGTGCTTAAGAGAAAAAAAAGAAAATCCTTGCCTTTAAGGAACTTATGTTCGATTGAAGGAAGAAAACATGTACATAAGTGTAAACAAAATAAAAACAAAATTAATGGAAGTTGTTGGGTTTTTTCCCCAGCATTATATGAGGACATTAAGAAAAGCCTCATCTGGAAGGTGGAGCTTGAGCAGCACTTGGAAGAAAGAAAGAAAACCAAGAAGTAGAGGTAAGGTGGTAACCACAGAGGACAGCTAGTGAAAGACACAGATACTGAGATAGTGTGTGGTATGTGGGCAATAGCAAGACCGCCACTCTGATTGGATCATAATAGTAACCTTAAACAACAATTTCTACATCTAGCAGAAAAAATTCAGGCTCAGTAGAAATCCCATATTCCTCCAATCATCTTCTACACAGGAAAATCCTCCCTGCTTCACCTGCTATTTTGGCTTTCTTCATGTGAAAGTTTTCCTATATTATTAAGAATAATGTGTTATTAAATGTACATGCATATATGTGTACACATAACTTGCATAAATTATGCAAAATAGTATATGTTTAGGTTTAAATCCTGTCTCTAACACTTGGTAGTGATATGGCCCTGAGTATATAGCAACTTTCACATGACTCAGCCAACTCTTTAGGTCTTATCTACTAGATGGGTTTCAATGTGCATTTACCGAAAGAGTTCTCATGGCAGGAACTGCCCACATAAAGAAGTTGCAGAACTTTTGCATATATATTTAAAAAGAGAGGTAAAGGGGCCTTTGGAAGTAACAGATATATCAGCTTCATTTCCTCTTTAAGTAGAATAAAGGAAGCCTTTAAAGAAGAAAATAGTCAGAGAACATTTGGAAAATTACAATCTAAATTAGGATAAACAATATGGATTAAAGAGGCAGTGTCAAATGTTTAACCAATTATTATTAATTTAGTTCAAGGAAGCAGGGATTTTTTGTTTGTTTATGAGAGAAGATACCTGATAGTCTCAGAGATGTTCTAGAGAGGATGAGGATAAGACACTGACTTGAAAAGTGACATTGAAGAGAGAATTCAGACTCAATTCAATTTTAAGGAACATATGTTAAAGGCCTACCATGTTCAAGGCCCCAGACTAAGTGCTTAGAATACAAATATGCAATCCAATCTAAATCCAACAAGAATTTGAAAAGTCCCTGCCATGTGCATGGCATTGTGCTGGGCATTAGTACAAAGACAAAATGGGAGATAGTCCCCACTTTTGAGAACTCCCATACTATTGGGAAGACACAATATATAAACAGAGAAGTGTGTGCTGGATAATTTGAGGATAGTGAAAGAGTACTCACTAAGAACTTACAGTTTAATGAGAGGGATAAAGCATGTGCCCAAATTTCTATAACATACCCAGAACATTGTGAGTATAAAGAAGTAGTCACAGTGGAATGATACATTCAAGGAGAAAGAACAATTCTAACTGGGACAGGGAAGGAGGAAGTTTAGAGGAGAAGGCTTCACCAAGGAGGTGGGGAAGGTACCTGAGGTAGGCCTTGAAGGAAGAGAAAATTTGCAGTAGGAAGTAGTATGGAAGGAGTCTATTCTGGACATGAGAGATGGTCTATGCAAATGCTCAGAGGTGGGAGATGGCAGATCACAGAATAGTCACTAGTAGTTCAATTTGACTACATGGTATGTGATAAGGATGGAGAGCTAAAGCAAGGATTTTACATTGATCCAATAGGGCAGGAGTTTTTAACTGATATCCTTGAGTTGAGTTTTGTTTTGTTTTGTTTTTTATAGAAGCATTTCAGTGTAATTGGTTTCCTTCGTAACCCCATGTTTCTTAATTTATGTATTAAAAAAATTCTAATGAGAAGGGAACCAGAGCTTACCATACTGCCAAAGGTATACATAACACACCCATACTGTAGACAATGGGGAGTCATTGAAGATTTCTGTGCAGGGGAATGATGTGAGCTAATCTGTATCTTAAGAAGATTATTTCAGTAGTGGCCTAAAAACTAGAATGATGATGTAATTCTCTTTTTCTAAATGGCTCTCTAGTCAAACCAGTTTCATTCACTCTATCCATTAATGGTTCCAAAGGACGCTGAAGCAAGAAAATAATTAAGTTCGGGGATTGAGTCTGAAGTGTAGGGTCAACCAACATGAAGTTGTAGGCATGAGCACAAGGAAGAGGAGAATAAAAGTAAAAATGACTTGTCTTGATGCAGCACAATGGACAGATTCAGTGATCAGGTATACAAGGTAATAAACCTGGGGATAAAAACAAAATGAGATGGAGGGAGAATGCCTTAATGACAAGAGGCTATATAACATTGAGCAAGAAAAGCACAGAGGGGAGAATAGTAGATACAAGTTTTAAAAACTTTCAACACTACTAAGAAACTAAAAAGGAACATTAAAAGAAAACTAGTCAGGTGTTAATAGTTAAAATAGGGTGAGGGGAGGGCAGAAAATTTGCAGTGGTTACTTTCCATGCAATCCATAAATCCATGCAAATCCAAAAATCACCTAAACATATGAGGGAAGAAATAGATACTGTTGCCTTAGAAGATTAGGGAGAAGAGAGGACCTTTGTAGGGAGGAGTATAATGTAATTTTCCAATCAATCTCCCATGTACCACTTAATCACCAAAGTGATTCAAATATATGTGTTTCCAATATAATTTATTATGTATTCTATGACTGTTCATTTTAAAGATAGATCTATGGGAATCACTGGACCTTTTTCATGCCTTATGGAAATGGTGGGACATAGAAACCTAGATAAAGATTGAAAAAAGTAGCACTAATTCTTTAAGTCAACATATCTGGCTCCTGCCTCATGATTAATGACTCAAATGTCCACTTTTTTCCCCATTTGCTTTCCTTTAAATGACACTAGAAGGGAAAAAAGCAAACATGGCCTTTGTTCTGGATTACAGGAGGATTTGCACCCAAAGTTATGTCAAAGAAATGACTGCAGTTTCACATTAACATCAGAAGTTTCCCACATTTGGAGCATTAAAGATTAATGACATTAACCTGATGCATCATATTTTAAAGTGCATTGAAAACCTTACTCTTGTAAAAAGTTATCCCACCTTTTTCTTCAAAGAAAATCATGTACAGGATTGAAGATGATAGATTCTTTTGGGCAAAGTAAAAATAAATCATAATTTCAGAGCTTTCAGGCCAGCATCTTCCCTCTTTTAAAGTGAAGTGTGAATATTGAACATTATATAAATGGGCATGTTCTCATTCTGAGTATACTGGGTTGAAAGTAATAGCAGATTTGATTTAATTCAATGGCTTCAACCAAAAAGTTGTGTTGAATTCCCACTACATATCCAGCAAATTGAAATGAAAGGATAGAAAGAATCTAAAACTCAAAGATTTCAGAAACTACATTACTAAAGAAAAAAAGAAAAGAAAGAAAAAAAAAGCTCTTAATGACAATTGGAAGTGGATACTGCTCCCTGCCACTACAACTTTTCAGACCTCTTTGATGTGTTGTCTTCCATCATTAGAATGTAAGCACCTTGAGGGCAGGAACACTATTTCTTTTTGCTTGTATTTACATTCCCAGAATTTAGCCCATTGCTTGGCACATTGTAAGCACTGAGCAAAAGCTTATTGATTGGACAATCCTTCCATCTCTTGAGACCAGCTATTGTGTTTCCCCTAAGGAGCTACTAAACCACAGTTAGGATGGCACAAGATTTAGCAGCTACTATCATGCAGAAATGGAGAACATGGAATATGATATTCCCCCTAAATCTACTTTTTCTTGACTAAACTCCAATAGTAACTTCAGTCAATTCATTTGTTCCAGTCCCCTCACTATTCCAGTTAGGGTGGGCCATTAGTTAAAGTTTTGGACTTGGAGTTTGAAAAGGGTTCAAATCCTGTCTATCAAAATTAATATTACCTCTAATTTCTTCTGAATTGATTCTACAATGTAATTGATTTTATCCTGTATTAATTTTACAATTGGGTCTGAATCCACCAGACTTGAGTTGAGCTCAGAAATCCCACTGAGTTGGCTTAAAATTAGTTTAAAAGAAAAGTTATGTCTCATGTTGGTATCCCATCAGATAATTCATAAGTATCTGTTTCTTTAGCTCCACAAACCTACTATCCCCAAAGACATGTCATTTATCTTTTCCTGTCTTTAGGTAGCTAAGGGAGCTTTTATTTCTTCCAAGAAGACAGATCCTCTAACAAAGACTACAAGATACAGAAGGATCCCATAAAACAATTAACATTCTTAATTGTTTGAGAGGACCATGACTAGCCTCACCTGAATACCAGCCTTTCTCTATATAGCCAATCATATTGTTCCTTCCCTAAACCTACAACCCATCACCTTTTCTCCATGCTTACTATGACCCCATTTTTTTGTGGTTTAATAAAAAGAGTTCCCCCTCCTGGGGGTGTTATTTTCTGCTTTGCTGAGGCTGCCAGTGTGACTCACTTTTTTTTAACATTTGTACCTATCGCTAATAATAAACTGATCTTGCTTGGAGTCTTTACCTCACTCTGCTTTGATTAAATTTACTCAAGACACTCTGACATTTTCTAGCTATATAACCTTGAGCAAGTCACTTAACCTCTCTGAGTCTCAGGTTGAACCAAATGTATTCTAAGGTCTTCTTTGATTTTAAATCTAAGGGCCTATTACCTTCCTCAGAACACACTACAATTTGTCAATGCTGTTCTTATGTAGCGCATATAACTGAATACTATTCACAAAAAGTCTTTGCAGGACAATGAAATCAGTTTGGGATGTGTTGAGACTGAGATCATGGCAAGACAGTCAAATGAAGATGTCCTTGAGCCACTGGAAATATGGAATGGTAACAAAAGTGAAAAGTCAAGTGTAGAAGAAAGAGAACATCCTTTGTGTTAAGGAGAGCCGACCTAGGATCAATCAAGTCAGGTAACATTGTAAGCTCTTAGGTAACAGAGTTCCTTTTAGCCAGAATATAAACAAAAACTTTGTAACAATTCTAGATGTCCCAAATTGTACTAGACTGATTGATAAAATAATAACAACATCTCATTTTCTATAGCATATTAAGTTTTACAAAGTTCTCACCACAGTCTTTTGAAGTAGATAACACAAATACCTTATGTCTGAAGAATGGAGATGAAGTAGCTGAGGCTTACAGTGAATGAATGACTTACCCAAGAACACAAAGCTAGTAAATGTTGAAGTTAGGAATTATTTCCAGGTAAGAGTTCTTTCCATTATACTAAGGTGTATCACATTTGACTACATGAAAGGCAATATTGTGTAGTGGCTAGAGAAGAAGCTTAGGAGCCAATAAGACCAGAGTTCAAGTTTCAGCTTTGAAATATAGTGGCTCTAAAACCTAAGAAAATCACTTAACTTCTCAGCATTCTATTGAGCTCTGTAAGAATAGAAGTGGTTGCGGTGGCTAGGTGGCACAGTGAGAAGAGCACCGGCCCCGGCGTCAGAAGGACCTGAGTTTGGATCCAGCCTCAGACACCTAACACATACACACACACACACACACACACACACACACACACACACACACACACACAAGCCGTGTAACCTTGGGCAAGTTACTTAACCCCAATTGCCCTCCAAAAAGAAAAAAAAAAGAAGTGGTAGAACAGGTGTAGAGATGAATTCATGGTAAAAGGACAGCACCAGGAGCTCCCAAAACCCAGGAAATCATAGGCTCAGTTCCTTTAACGCTGCAAAACAATTTACATATATTATCTCATTTGATCCTCATAAGCATGCAAGGTACATACTACAAGTATCATCATTCCAATTTCCAATTTTACAAATAAAAAAATTGAAGCTGAAGTGAAACATTTGGATCATTTGTCCAATGTCAAAGTAAAAGAATGAACTGGGGAGGCTAGGTGGTACAGTGAATAGAGCACCATCCCTGGAGTCAGGAGGACCTGAGTTCAAATGCAGCCTCAGACACTTGACACACTTACTAGCCATGTGACTTTGGGTAAGTCACTTAACCCTAATTGCCCTCCAAAAAAAAAAAAGAATGAATGAAAATTTGAACCTAGACCTTCTTCATCTAATCTCTTTCCACTACATGTACTCAGAATTATAGAAGCTCCAAGTCAGAAGAAACATCAGAGACCATCTTGCCCATGCTTTACTAGCAATTTACTAGCATTACCAAAAGTGATCAGACTTCGCTTGCAAACATTGAAGGGAGCACTCTACCTCTCCAAGTAGCCTGTCCCAGTTTGAGACAAGTTGAGATAATTGTACTGACATCAAGGCTTAATGTTTTTGACAACTTCCCCTGTTCCTCTGGGTTCTTTCTTTTCAAATTAAACTAAGTAAATCTAATCTCTCTTCCACAAGACTGTCCTTCAAGTTCTTGAAGAAAACAATCATGTACTGTCTACATCTTTTCTTCTCTGGGATAAACATCCCTATTTCCATCATCTGGGTCTCATATGAAATGAACCCAAAGCCCTTCACCATCCTCACTGTCCTTCCCTGAACAAAATTCAATTTATCAAAGTACTTCCTAAAATGTTGCACACAGTATTGAATATAATGCTGTATAATAGAGGATAGGGACTGAATGTATGATTTTATTTTATTGGAAACTCCCTCCACCAATGCAAGTGAATACCTTCTTAGAAATTGTCCATAGAAAACTAAGAGGCTAAGTAACTCTCTCAGTTTCATGCAGACAATATATTTCAGAATAGGGACCTGAACCCAGGTCATCCTGGCTTTGAGGACAGGTCTCTAATACCATATTAGTGACTCCATTGATCACCAACGTTATTCAGGTGATTTTATGAGCTAGGCAGATTTCCCCTTCCTCTCCCACTGCTCCATGTGTATTCTTAGCACAGCTATATATTTGGTCAAAGAGGACAACCTTTCCCAATAGAGGAAGAGCATTCTTTGCTCATGTGCTAGGAGAAGCTGTCAAGGTCCATATGGGGTATTAGACTTGCACTGTATTTCTTTTCCTGGGAAAAGGTTAGGGAAAGATAGAAAAAGTTACCTATCACTGGCATGTTGAAATAAAGGCTGGATGATGGTGATTTCAAAGGGGAAAAGAGTCTGGGGTTTGCCCAGGAATTATAGCAAGCATGAATTTGTTTCCACTCCTGTTATAACCCTGCAGGGTTATAGGGTAAGGGTTTACAAGACCAACATAGGAAGATGGAACTTCCTAAGAATATCATGAGTTGCCAGCTTTTAAATATAGGTATCAGATATGATTCCCATAATAGTCACCATTCTTCTTCAAAGAATCAAACACTCCATGAACCTTAGTCAGGGTTTTAAGGAAATAATGAATTAGAGAGACTAAGCTGAGATGGCAGAGGAGAGGGAAGAAGTGCAGTAGCTCAGGTCCCCCTTGCAACTACTTCCCCAATGGTCGAAGTCTAAGAAGAAAGCCAGTCTAGGTAAACATCACGCAAATTAAGAAGAAACCATAGCGGGTCATCTTTTCAGTTCACAGTCAGAAATTCAACCTACAGGCAAGTGACCAGAGAAGGAACTGGGGACACAGGGATCAATAACTCAATTCCAAGAGCCATAAACTAGGGGCTAGTCACATGGGAGAAGCCCAGAAATTATTAATGATTTAGCCCTGAGTCCAGGCCAGCAACTTAAGGCCTTCCAGAGAGGTTGGAAAGTGCAAATTCATTGCCGAGATGCTGAAGCCTGAGGTGGTCCAGAGCATATCCAATGACACAAAACAATGAAGGGACCTTCCATAGATCTCAGGGCACAGATTCACTGCCCAGAACTCTGAAATAGACTGTCAGTACCTGACACCAAAAGTGTTCATCCCTGGGCCCATGCCATCGGCAAGGGGTCTCCCAGTGAGGCAAGCCTAGGGTTTCCTAGATCAAAACTTGGACTCAGTCTCTCACCCAGACAACAGGGGTAAGGAATGTATCCAAGATGGACCAGGGGATGATTTCAGAAAAACCTGGGAAAACAAATGAACTTGTGCAGAGTGAATTGAATAGAATCAAGAGAATAATTTCTACAATGAAAACAAGGTTGTAAAGAAAAACAACTTTAAAAGACTTTAGAATTCCCATAAGCATAAAGACCAAAACATTATTCCAGAGCCTTAATGAGGAAACGTGTCACCCACCTTCTGATAGAGTTCTGGACCTATATGTATATATAGGGAACACACACACACCATCTTTGGACATGGTCATTGTAGAAATTTGTTTTGCTTGATTATACATGTTTGTAATAGAAGTTTTGTTTTTCTTTCATTCACAATTGGGGGAGGGATAGAAGGAAGATTTTTGCTGGTAAAAAACATAAAATATAATTTTAAAAAATAAATTCAATTAAATAAATACAGGAAGGAATTACATAGGAAATAGAAGCTTTGGGTGAGAGATAAAGAAAGAGAATGAATAGCTTCACATAGACAATACAAAAAAAGTCTTAACCAAAAGTAAAAAATCTCCCTGAAAATTAGAATGGGCCAAACAAAAATTGACAGCTCCATGAGGCAACAGAAAGCATTAAAACCAATTCAAAAGTTTTAAAAATAACAGAAAATTTAAAATGTCTCTTGTCAAAAACAACTGACCTGGAAAACAGATCAAAGAGCAAGAAATCATTAGATTATATGAAAGTCATGAATTTTTAAAGGAGCCTGACATATATCATATGTCAAGAAATAATGAAAGAAAGCTGTCTAGATCTCTTAGAATCAGATAGTAAACTAAAAGTACAAAGAATTCAGTCATTTTCTGAAAAAAAAAATCCAAAAATGAAAACTCAAGGGCCCATAATAGCCAAAATCCAGAGCTTCCAAGTAAAAGAAAAAAATGTTGCACGTAGCCAAGAAAAAAGAGGTCAACTACTAAGGAACCACTGTCAGAAAAGCATAAGATTTAGCATCTACTATTATAAATGCATGGAATATGACATTCCAAAACACAAAAGACAGTCAAGAATATCTTACCTGGCAAAACAAAGTAATAATACTACAGGGTGGAAATGGATTTTGAAAGAAATAAAAGTCTTCTAAGCATTCTTGATTTTAGGGGGAAAAAAGAATTGGAAAGAAACTTTAAATACAAAATAAGAGAAAAAAAGAAGTGTGAAAATGTAAATGCAACTGAGCAACTGGGGAAAGTGGGAAAAGTATAATAATTAAGTGTTTCAATCAAAAAAACAATTAATAAAATGTGCTAGCTTATATGCTAAGTGCTAGGAATACAAGAGAGGCAAAAAAAAAAGTCCTTGGGTCTCAAGGGTCTCAAAATTGTAAGAATAAAAGCTATTCCCCAATTAATTAATATTCAAAGGATAGGAAAAAACAAGTCTAAAAGAAAGAAACCCAAGTTATCTATAGTCACACTTAAATGCTCCAAATCACTACCCAGGGTTATGCAAATTATACCAACTCTTAGACTTTATCTATTAGATTGTCAAAGTTACCCTAAAATCAGAAATGATAACCCATTCGAGGGTGAATATAGAATAGGTACATTGGTGCACTGCTGGTAGAGTTGTGAATTAGTCCAGCCATTCAAAGCAATTTGTAACTAAGCCCAAAGAGTTAACTATCTTTGTATATACTTGGCACAATAATACAAATAAGATCAAAGAAAGCAGAAAAATTATTTTATGTTAAAAACCATTGATAGCAGTTTGTTTTGTGGTAGCAAAAAACTAGAAACTGAAGGAGTGTCAATCAATTAGAGAAAAACTGAACAAACTGTTATAAGAAAGTAATTAAATACTGTTGTGCTGTAAGAAATTAAGGTCTGACTTCAAAGAAACCTGGGTAGACTTGTATGAACTGAGGCAGTGTGAAATGACCAGACCTGGGAGAACAATCTTTACTGTAGTGTCAAAATCACAAAAATAAATAATTTTGAAAGACTTAAGAAATCTAAGAAAAGGAATCATTGAAAAAGAGAAGGAAACAAAGTAAAATATATGTGTGTATGTATATTTACATATGTGTATATATGAAAATATGTGTATATGTTTATACATATACACCATAGACCATAGACATTCATGTGAAATATAGGCTCGTAGTTACTGAAGGCATTCAAACAACCAGACTTATAATCAGAAAACCTAAGTATGAATCTCACATCTGGCACTTGCTAGCTTTATAACTTTTGGCAGCTTCATAACTCTGTGGTCCTCTGTTTCCTCATTTGTAAAATTATGACGGGATCAAATAACCTCCATGGTTCCATATCTATGATTCTATTATTGCTTTACTGATATTATATATGCCTGACTTGAAATAATTTTCTATAAAGAAAAAGAAAATCTCTATTGAAAATACTATTAAATGGCAAATAAATTTCAAGAGCTGATCTTTTATTTCGGGGTTATAAAATCTGCTGTTATATAGATGCTTCTGAAAAAATTAGTTCAGGCTACCTTAAGCAATGAAATAAATGCTACAAAGTAATAGGAACAAATGTTTTCTAGGTAAGTATGTTTTTTCAGGACCCTATAAACAATAACTGCCAGAGTCCAGTGTCTTTTGACACAAGCAACCCCAAAAGAATAAGGAAGGAGTCCAAAAGTATTTTTAAGATTTCATCTTTTTCTAACCTTATGTTTCTTATTCAGGCTCTTTCTGAATGCTTTTATCCAATCCAATCTCTTCCCAGCTCCAAATAGCTCCCGTTCAGAGAAATTAATCTATATTTATATAAATTATCAAAGTACATTCTCCCTATCAAAATACCAGCATGGTAGTAATCACAGCTCACTTGTATGTTCTGGAAACACCCACAAATAGGCAGGAGTCCTGCTTTAAATAGCTATTAGCTACCCAGAATGGGGTTCCTGTCTTCTATTGATGGAATTGTTCATTCTAGGAAACCTCCCACCACCCCATTCTGCCTATAATTAATAACTAGTTAAAGCCAAAGACAAATATCTATTAAAATGTTCCTATAATGTGGTTAAGGAAACAATAGAAGACTAAACTAATGGGTAGGAGGAAAAGAGTGGAGCCATCTCATTCTTCTGTATGACATAATCCTGTGGCACCAGACCCCGGGCAAGTAACTTGTCTACATGACCTGAAGTTTCTCATACAACCTAGAGATTACCTCCATAGAGATTTATAGATTCAATGTATATATGGCAAGGATTTTAATATGGAGTTAGTCTCCATGACCTTCTGTTATTTGTCACTGTCCCAAGATCTCTGACATATGCACACAAGAGACCAAGGGAGGACTCAAAAGGTGTTTGAAGGTCACTGTTGCTGACTTTGTAACCAAAAGTCATCACCAGCCAACTCTTTTGGGTACTCTGTTCTCAAAACCTCTGGTGGCTTATACAGCTACCCCATGCCAAAGGACAAGGTTTTCCCCAGAGACAGATGCAGCAGAAGAGGAAACAAAAGCAAGGAAAATCACACAGGTAAACAAAATCTTGGTTTGCATTTCTTGGCTACAAAGGGATATTAGCTGACACTCCTTTTCTCCCTGACTCCAAAGCACATAGGTCAGCTAGAATGATCCAGCCTGAACAGAACAGAAGTCCATGGCTCTGCCAAATTTTTTAAGCAATCACAGAGGGGGAGAAATCAATGACTTTGTTGGTTCATTGAAAAAAAGGTGTTGTCTTCTTGCCTCCGCAGCTAAACTGGGTTGCCTTTCTGATTTTCCTTAACAGTTTGGGAGATTTTTCTGAGTTTTTCCAGTAAGGGTTAAGTACAATCAATCACAACACATTGTTCAGATCTGAAAAATAGCTTACAGACCCAAACCTGATTTGCCAATTCATATACCATCAATCATAGCAAAGCTTGTAACGAAGTCTACCTAAAGATACATAATGAATGTTGGCACCTTTCTTATTGTTTTTGTATGTTTACTTCTAAACTGGATGGTCACCATAAGTGACAAATTAATACAGCTAGACCTCAATTAGAGTGAATATTGAATCTGGTGAAATGGTCACATGTATCTGAATTAACACTATTTAAAAGAAGTTTTAATTATGCAAAATATAGTAATTAATTCGAGCCCAATGAAAATATGTAGTGTATATTTTAATAATTTAATAGTAACTCCTCAACAGATAGGATTTCAACCCAGCCTACACTAATCAACAAAGTAAACTAGACATTAAGAAACTTTTCTAAGGTGGCTTAGCCTTACCAGTTCTAAAACTATATTATAAAATACCAATCATCAAAACTATCTGGTACTGGCTAAGAAACAGAGTGGTGGATCAGTAGAATAGACTAAGTACACAAGACACAGTAGTAACTAACCATAGTAATCTTTGGATAAGCCCCAAAACTCCAGCTTCTGGGATAAGAACTCACTGCTTGACAAAAACTGGAAAATAGTATGGCAAAAACTAGGTATAGAGCAACATCTTACACTATATATTAAGATAAGGTCAAGATGGGTACATGATTTAGACAGAAAGGGTGATACCATAAGCAAATTAGAAGCACAAGGAACTGCCTGTCAGATCTATGGAGAAAGGAAGAATTTATGACCAAACAAGAGATAAAGAGCAATAGCAGATGCAAAATTGATCATTTTGATTATATAAAATTAAAATGTTTTTGCACAAACAAAACCAATGCAACTAATAATAGAAGGAAAGAAGAAAACAGAAACAATTTTTACAGCAAGTATCTCTGATAAAGGCCTCATTTCTCAAATATATATAGAACTGAATAAAATGTATTTTAAAAAATACAAGTCATTCCATTGATAAATGGTCAAAGGTTATGAACAGGTAGTATCCACATAAAGAAATCAAAGCTATCTATACTCATATGAAAAATGTTCTAAATCACTATCGATTAAGGAAATGCAAATTAAAAGAACTCTGAGGTACCACCTTATACCTACCAGATTGGCTAATATGACAGAAAAGGAAAATGACAAAATGTTGGAAAAGACAAAATGTTGGAAAATGTGGGAAAATCGGGACTCTAATTTGTTATTGGTATTGTGAATTGATCTGGAGAGCAATTCAGAACTATGCCCTAAGGGCAATCAAACTGTGCATGTTCTTTGATCCAGCAATACCTCTACTAGGTCTGTATCCCAAAGAGATCATAAAAAAAAATAAAGGAAAAAGGCCCACATGTACAAAAATATTTATAGGGGTTCTTTTTGTGTTGAGAAAGAACTAGAAATTAAGGGGATGCCCATCAACTGGGGAATGGCTGAACAAATTGTGGTATATGAATATAATGGAATACTATTGTGCTATAAGAAATGATGAGCAGGCAGATTTCAGAAAATCCTGGGAAAACTTACACAAATTAATGCTGAGTAAAGGAAGCAGAACCAAGACAACACCGTACACAGTAACAGAAATATTGTATGATGGTCAACTATGATTGACTTAGTGCAGCTCAGCAATACCATGATCCAAGACAATTCCAAAAGACTCATGATGGACAATGCTATCTACATCAGAAAGAGAACCGATGGAGTCTGAATGTAGATTGAAGCATACTATTTTCACTTTTTTTCATATTTTTCTTTTGTTCTGCTTCTTCCCCAACATGACTAATATGGAAAAATGTCTTATGTTATTGAAAATATACATTCTATATCAAATTCCTTAGTGTCTTAGGGAGGAGGCAAGGGAAGGAAGAAGGGAAGGGAAGGGAAGGAAGGAGAAAATTTGGACTTCAAATTTTTATTTTTAAAATTCTCTTTACATGTAATTGGAAAAATAAAATAGTAATTTTAAAAAGAAAGAGAGAAACTTTCCTATAAACATATCACAGTGTTTAGAGGTTTTTTTTTTAGTCTTCCTGACTCCAGGCTCAACACTCTATCCAATGAGCCATCTAGCTGTCCCCCCTCCCGCTCCCCCCCACACACACATTTTTCACAGAGCCCTAAATCAATTTGAAAGAACCATAAGACTTCAGGCCATTGGATAAAAGGCAGATGAAACCCCATTCTTTGATTAGTTGAGAAGATCAAGTTACACCTTTGTTGTTGTTGTTATTGTTCTTTGGTGTCCAATTATTCATGGAGCTTCCCTGGCAAAGATATTAGAATGGAGGAAACTGAGGCAAACATGGTTAAGTGACTTGCCAAGTGTGAATTAGCTAGTAAGTGTTTGAGGTCAGATATGAACCCTCAGGTTTTCCTGATTTCAGACCCAGCTCTTGTAGCGGCAAGCACCCCAAGCGTCCTCAGGGTTTGCAGCTACCACAGGTTCTTGGATCTGCTTTGTTAAAGGAAAGCAACTCAAAATGGGTTAACAAGCTTACTTTAATCAGTCAGACATATATCGTTTACCTTGTTCAGGAGAAAAGGTCAGCACCCTGAACCTCAAAGTATACAGGCATAATTATCAAGACAGAAACATCAAATAGACAGATTTCCAAACTGTCCAACCATTACATCCATACCCAGTCAACATCTGGGTTTCTCAAAGCCGGGGGACTCTCAACAACGGCTTCCCAGAATTCAGATCAAATCACAAAACACTTCTCAAAGTGAGTCCCAAAACAAAGCTACACATCAGGGCTTATATAGCCTTCTCCTGGCTCAGAGAATGTAACAACCTTATTGATTCACTGGCCAATCAAGAAGTATCTAATGAAAAACAAGCCTCCCACCCCAGGCTCCAGGTGCACTCTAGCCTAGGGGCAGGGAAGATCTTTAAGTTTGCATTTCCATTACAGCTCTTTAGCCACTTAGATGCCCCTTCATGTATAAGGCAGCTAGAGAATAAATCATTGATGGGTTCAAGTGCTGAGGAAGAGAGTGGAAGCCAATCATCAGGGGTACTTTTCCTTGGAGAACAGGGGATCAGGGAGGAATGGCAGAACAGAGTTTGGATCAGTAGGAAACACTACACTTAGGAGCAGAAAGAGACAAATTAAGGGCAAGGAGTTCTACAAAAAAGGAGAGTCTCTCCCTCTGTCCATTTTCTGTCTGCAAGATAACATATCTCAGAATGAAGCTTTGAGGGGAAGGGACTGCCCTACCTTCCACCACACTGTCATGAGTGAGCACATGGCATCTTTGTTTCTCTTATGTTGCTTTTTTTCTTTCATGATATTTAGCAAATGTGGATTCTGAGATGGGAATATTCAGGCTCTCCCTCTTAGAAGACTTCAAACCAGTGAAAGGAGTATGAGAAAATGGAAATGTAATATTTTTGAGTATAAGGCAGAAAAAACAATACTAGACAAAGATGGATGAATTGAATGAATGTATATACACATATATACACACATGCATATGTGATTACACTTGTACATGTTTATGTGTGTATCTGGTGGTCAACATGCTTTTGAATAAATACTAGATTATTTAATAAGTTATATATCCCAGATTAGTGAGTAAAGGCTAGGATTACCCAGAGAACTGTGATCTTCTCTGAAAGCTTAGATAAGTAGGTATGTAGATTAGATTAGATAGATAGATAGATAGATAGATAGATAGATAGATAGA
>NW_027185804.1:12844398-12879296 GCF_028583685.1 Petaurus breviceps papuanus
TAGATAGATAGATAGATAGATAGATAGATAGATAGATAGATAGATAGATAGATAGATAGATGGATGGATGGATGGATACATAGATAATTAGATAGATAGATAGGTAGATAAATAGACAGACAGACAGACAGACAGTTTGATAGATATGTATTCACACTTGTATTCAGATTCAGAGGTTCTAATCTGGGGTCCACAGACCTCCGCAGAGCTTATGGATAGATTTCAATGTGTCTGTGAACTTGGATGAGAAAAACACATCTTTTTTTTTTTGCTACAATTTTGATTTTTTTATCCTGTGTACTGAGGAACACATCTATCAACTGTTGTCATCAAATTATGTTGTGTGCCATTTAAAGCTGATGATTTGCCATCTGGTGGTCGGTGTGTGTTCGAAGAAACACCAGATTGTTGAATAGGGTATGTTTCTCAGGTTTCTGGGTGAAGGCTTGGATTACCAAGAGAAATGTACTATGCCCCAAAAGTTTTATGCAATTAAAGTTTAAAACTGAACTCAAACTTTTTGCCTTGTATTTTACATTATGCACAATAATATTATTATTAATAGCATTTTAAGGTTAATAAAGTGCTTTATAAACATTATCTCATTTTATCCTTACAACAGCTCTGGGAGGGAGGTGTTATTATTCCATTTTCTAGATGACAAAACTGAAGCAAAGATTAAGTGACTGATACCTAGAGCAAGGGTCTGAGACTGAATGAGAATTCAGGACCTGCTTTCTATCTACTTTAACACCTAGCTACCTTAAAAAAAAGAAAAAAAAAACATTATTCTGAGAAGGAGCTGAAAAGGTTTCACCAGACTGTCAAAGAGGTCCACATCACACACCCAAAAAAGTAAAGAATTTGCTATTCAAAAGAAGGCAACTAAGATGATGAATGCCAACAAGATCATGCCATATCATTAAAGAAACTGGGAATTTTTAGAGAACATGACAGCTGTCACCTAGTATTTGAATGTCTATGATGAAACAGGAATTCAATTTCATAGACTTAGAGCTAGAAGTTATCTTAGAGATCATCTAATTCAACCCATTAATTTTATAGTTGAGGAAGCTGAGACTCAGAGATTAGATGATATGTCAGAGGTCATACAAGTATTAAATTGCAAAGCTGGGATTCTCAGTTTCTCTGATTCCAAATAGAGAACTCTTTCAACTATATAGCACTAGGTTTTCTTCTTTGTCTAAGAGGCTATAATTAGTAACAAGATGATGGAAAGAGGCAAACATGGTGAAATGAATTTAACATTAGATCTGAAATCAGAGAACCTCAGTTTGACTCCCAGATCTGTCATTTCCTGACTAGTGACTTTGGTCAAGTCCCATAATCTCTCTGTGTCCCAGTTCCATCTTCTGTAAAGAGAGGAGACTGGATGAGCTCACCTCTGATATCTCTTTTCAGTTCTAAACCTGGTGGTCCCATGAGAAAAACTTCCCAGTAATGAGATTTATATTGAGGTAAAATGGAGTACCTCAGAAAGAGAGGTAATAGATTACCCCTCATGGGAGGTCTTCAAACAAAGTCAGGGTGACCCCTTCTTGGAAATGTTTTACAAGGAATTCTTGTTCAGGTGCAAGAAGGGCTAGATGCCCTTTGATGTCCCTTCCCATCTTGAGAGTCTAGGATTCCTTGATTTTGTAGAAAACCATCAGAGGTTCAAGTTTCAGTTCTTCCTTTACTAAGTTAGTATAGTGCTGGTATAGTCCTATTTGAGGACTTTCCTAGGGCATCCATTTTGCCACAGCCTCCTTTAATAACATCGGTTTTTGGAACAGATCTCATACCTGCTTTATAGACTAACCTACATATATTAGGGTTTTGTTTTGTTTTTACCACTGGGTTGCGATGAAGTTATTTAACCAAGGTTACTGTACAGTTATTGTTTCTGTATAGAAAGTTATTAGATTTCTGGGTTTTACTATTAGAGCCATACTTGTTGAAAGAAATGGAAGCAGATAAAAGCTGTCTTCCTTCTTCCCATCCATTTGTTTATTTTATTCTGTGGACATTAATGTACAGTAGTTCCAACTCTGTACTCTAAGTAATTATGGGAATAATGAACTGTTGCTATCAGATTATACCGCCTGCCATTTACAGCCTATAATTTGCTATCTGGAGGTCAGCATAATTTTGAAGGAACACTTGATAGTTAAAAGAGGCTGGGATTATAAAGACACTATCCAAGATCTGTGATTGTATTCAGTATTTATTTGAAAAATCAGCCATTCATATCCATGGATATGTATGTCATTTATCTCTCAAAACAGTTTACAATATAATGAGCCTGGATTAATTTAAACCTCTACTCAAAAACCTAAAAAATACACCCTGGTCAATAATCTGACGTTTCTCCCTTCAAAAGCATGTTGATTAAAAGTCAGCAGATTTTTCATTAGTTTTAAATGACAAAGATAATATAGATGACAAGATCTAATAAGCTCCAAATCATTGAGAGCTCTAGATTGAGAACCACTGTACATTCAATAATATTCTCTCTCTCTCTCTCTCTCTCTCTCTCTCTCTCTCTCTCTCTCTCTCTCTCTCTCTCTCTCTCTCTCTCTCAACAAGTTAAAAACTATTTTAATGGCAATAGACAGTTCTGGGTTTTGGTTATGGTGGTAATGGTTTGGAGTAGGGATTATTTAGGGAGCAGTCTTCAAAATCCCATACTAAATATCAAACACTTTTAAATAACAAATGAAAGTGAGGATTTGGGGGACAAGCCTTGGGGTCAGGAAGACCTGAATTCAAGTCTTGTATGTAACCCACACTAGGTATATGACCATCCACAAGTCACTTACCCTCTTGGATCCCCAGACAACACTCTAAAGGTGTTTAATTACAAACAACTTGCCAATCTACATTGGTTAGAAGAAATTACAATGAAATAATAGCTCTAGACTGAAAAGGGGAAAAAGAATCAGGCAAAATTTGGAATAACCCAATTTGAGTATAAGATAAGCAGACCTCGGGGCAGCTAGGTGGTGAAGTGAATAGAGCACTGGCCCTGGAGTCAGGAGGACCTGAGTTCAAATCCAGCCTCCAACACTTGACACACTTACTAGCCATGTAACTTTGGGCAAGTCACTTAACCCCCAAATGCCCTCTAAAAAAAAGAACAAAAAAGAAAGGCGTGTATTAAAAAAAAAGATAAGCAGACCTCTTTGAAGCTAAGCTTTGTTTTGTTTTTTATAAATTTACATTGATTTTATCTACTTCTCTTTACTCAGTCCCCTTCCTTTCTCATGGTTTCAGAGAGAGATACCACACACACCTTCTTTAAACTCATGTAAAGGACACTACCAACTTCCAATGACTATTGCATAGATGAATTGACATTTTTGTTCCTTGGGGAAAAAAAATTCAAATGACTACTCAAAGATCATGGAATTTTCACTCATTTTCCCAGGATGAAGTATTTTGAACAGTGCTTACTAGAGAATTGTTTCTTTTTTCTTTTCCAAATGCCTGTGTATTAAGAGAGTTTAAATTATTTAAAGCTATTATTTCCTCAGTATAAGAGCTCCTTATGTAGACTTGGGTGACTGGGGTTAATATTATAAAAAGAGTCCTATAAGGATTCAGGCTCAAAGAGGCATGGGCCCTTTAAGATATCTGCATGACTGGGGCTGTGCCCTAAATATTTTCTATCAAATGAATCCACACCTGTCAGTCAACAGCTTATCTTAGTTATGAGCCATTCTCAAAGCTCCTCTTTATTTGCCTCACAATAATTCTATCCCAGGGTACCTTTGGTTTTTACCTTTCCCCTTCATTTCTCCCACTCTGCTAAGTTTTCTCTTCTTGTCTTCACTCTGTTCTTGCATTGGCTGGGACATTGGTATTTGACTGTAAATTTCTTCTGCTTCCTTTAATTTCAGACAGTGTGGGATAACAGAAAGGACACTGAATTCAAACCCTCACTCTATCAGATAACACCCATGTGACTCTAATTCAGTCATTTCTCTAATTTCCCACCAAAGGTCTAAATATATTCTCCTAAACTCCTAAATAGTTCATAGGTTTATAGCCAACAGCACAAAATGCAGTATCAAGATGCTTGGAACCCTATCAAAGGAAAAATGGAAATCTTTGGCTGTATAACTCATGATAAACACTTCTGGGGCAACTGATTGTGGGGGACAAGAAGGGAGACAAGGGAAAAACTTAGCTTTGGTGCTTTCTATTATAGCAGATTATTCTGGCTGATTAGGTAAAAAGTTCAGTTGTTTGAGGCCTTCTAAATTTTAGCATCCTGAATAAGTTCCACTTGCCCTACCCTAGTTCAATCATTGTGCCTCAATCCCTGGTCTACCTCCTCCCTGACTTCCTTCTGTAAAATTAGAGTTCCTTTCTCAATATACTCTAAGAAAGGTGATTCCCTGCCCCCCATGTTTATACTGCCTTATTTTCTCATCTGCCTCACTAAGGCTTCTCAGTGACTTGGATTTAGGCAGTACCCAGCTTCCCTCTACTGGTTTCTGTGTTCTCTGCAGGCCATATTTAGCCCTGAGTAGCACATACAAGAAGGCCCTGACAGCATCCTATCTTTACACCAATTTCATGGCTCTTTGCCTTTCTTCATAGCTAATGTCTTTGCCCACAGTTGGGCTGGTTTAGATATATGCTTATCTTTCTTTTGATTTATAGGTACAACTAAGAGTTGCTTATTTAAAAAAAAGATCTGGATAATTAGGGGGTACATGCTTGAGTGGAATGAATCTTAAACATTGCCTTCATTCCACACTCTCTTTCCATGTAAGAGTCTATTTTACTTGTTTTTATCCTCAAAGTGGTATTTGATTGATTGGTTCATTGGGCAAATTGACTTCTTGTAAATAAAATTTTAGAATAACCTCAGGCCTTCCACATTTCATTTTTTCCTTATCCAAGAAGGTTTCCAGATTCTCTTTAAAATGTCACTATCCTTGAACAATTTTTCATGAGAAATTTTTTTTATACTTTAATATAGAAAGACAAAAGTAACACATGGGACACACTACTAAGAACTTCCCTTTAGGCCAGAAAAGGACAAATATAGACCCCTATTTCAATACCACTTGGCCTGAATAATTGCAATGGCAAATGATGAATCATTCAAAATATGTTTTATTTATTGATCCTAAGTGAGTACTTGGGAAGACAGAACATATCATTGAGCTGATGGAAGAAATAAAAAGGTTATAAAACCTCTGCAAGGACTTCACAGCCCTATTCATGAATTATTAACAGTGAGACAAGTCTTGTCCTGGGTAATAACCACAATTCAAGGTAATTAAAATCCATTCAGTTTCTTCTACCAAATTACTTCTAATCAAAGAATGCCATGACTCAGATGACGAATGGGGGAAATGTATGAAAACATGACAAAATTTTGGAAAACTGTAAGAAGCAACTGAGTTTCAATTTTTTCATTAGTCTTTTGTCATAGTCAACACAAAACCAAAGTCTTCATTGGAAAAGAATAATTTCCAAATTGGAAAATTTGTATTAAATTTTCTGTATTAAAAGAAAGTGTATTAAAGAAACATAGCATGAATCCCCCCCTAAAACTTCATTAGTAAGAGTATATCCAGCTTCAGGTCAAATAACTCTAGTAACAGTATCTCTTTAGCAGAAAGAGGGAAAGGAATAAATAATTAGTACCTACTATGTTTCAGGCATTATTCTGAGCATTTTGTGTGTATTTTCCTCACAGGCAATCATATTAGTTAGGTCCTGTTTTCTCCATTTTATACTTGAGGAAACTGAAGCAAACAGAGGTTAAGTGACTTGCCCAGAGTCACACAACTAATAAGTATCTGAGCCCAGATTTATACTCAAGTCTTCCTTACTCCAGGCCCACTACTCTATCCATAGCACCACCTAGCTGCCTCTACCCTGAAGCAGCTAGTTCTACTTTGGGACAGCCCCAATTACTGGGCAGAACAATGTGACAAAGATACTACCAGACGTGGAGTCAGAAAGAACAGGTTTTGAATCATACATCAGACATTTACTTATCATGTGACTTTAGGTAAGTCATTTAACACTGAAGAGCCTCAGTTTTCTCACTGGCAAAATGGGTATTATAAGAACAATAGCATCTATGTCACCAGGCTAATCATAAGGATCAAATGAGAGATTGTACTTTATAAATATTAAAGCACTAAAAAACGAGTTTCTGTTATTCTTGTTGTTTTATCAAGTTGAAATCCATCTCCCTGTCATTTCCATTCTTCAGTTCTACCAGTGCCTTCTTGGGGCAAGCAGAATACCCAATTTCACTTCCATGTGCCAGGCCATCAAATACTCCAAGTCCTCCCTAAGCAATCCTTCATTCGCTGGCCTTTTCTTGATCTCCAACAGAGTGTACTTGTGCCCTCTATGTTCTAGCCTTGGGTAACAAATTACTAACTTCAGAAACTGATTAATAATTTGTATTCTCTAGAGATGATTGTTAACTCTAACGGGGGGGGGAGGGGAGGACATCAACCCCTGTGTCCTGATAAATGGGTGAAAATTTTGTTGTCCTTCAATCACAACATGTAGATTGCCTCCTATTTCACCTGTGAAGCTAGGCGGTGTTGCAACTTGGTCACGGAATCAACATCAATGGAATTTCCCCCCTTGACTTCCATTTAATCTGAGGACTTTGGTAAATCCAACAAAATGCACTGAAAATTCTTTGCTATTCCTTCAAGGTAGATCAGGCTCATAGACTCGAAGATCAGCTCATCTCATAGGTCATCTAGTACCCACTCAATTGGCAAATGAAGAAACTGACGTGCAGAGAATTTAAATGACTTGGCCAGAGTCTCAAAACCAGTCATGGGGAGAGCTTGGACTCAAATTGAGGTCTTCTAACTCCAAATTCAGCATTTTCCCCACTGTACTTTACTGCCTCCTTCCTTTATTTTCACTATTATTTATTTAAAAGAGAAAGATGATGACAACGAAACTTGAAATATGCTACATAGAGAGCAGTTTAAGGACCAGGTGATGGTTAGAACTGGGGAAGGCATGATCTCTTTCTTCAAGTATCCAAAAGGCTAGCATATGAAAGAGGATTGCTTCTTAATGTAGTGACCTTTAATTTCCTCATCTGTAAAATGAAGATGGGTTAGATGCCTTCCAAGGTTCCTTCTTACTCAAAATTTATGAGCCTATTACCCCTACCTCCCCCTCCCCCCCAAAAAAAATAGTGAAGGCATTTAGGTGTATTTTGAAATTCCCCAGAGAGCTAAAGCAGAACATGAGAAAATTACATAGATATGATTGGACTCCATACATGTAAAATCTTTTTTTAAAAATTCTGTGCAGCCTTGGAATGGATGCCTCAGGAGGTAATAAATTCCCTGTCACTGGAATTCCTAAAAGCAAGCACATTCTTTGTTCAGGGTATTGCATGACATATTATGAATACGAGGATAAAAAAATCACAAAAGAAAAATGTTTTGCATGACTTCATATGCATAATTGGTATTTGATTTCTTGTCTTCTCAGTGGGTGGGGGAGAGAAAGAATTTGGAATTGAAAATAAAAATAAAATTTTAAAATATATTAGACAATTCCTGACCCTAAGGATCTTATAATTTATGAGGAGAGGATATAGTCAGTCATTCAACAAAAATGTATTAAAACTATGTGCCATACACTGTGCTAAGTCCTAGAGACACAAAGCAAGGCAAAAACAAAACCAAACCACAAAACCACCACCAACAACAATCTCTGCCCTTAGGAACACAACATAAAATAATTTGGTACATACAAGATACATACAGAGCAGATGGAAGGTAAACTTGGAATGACTGAGACTATACAAGTCAAGGGGAATTTCTAGGACCTAAAATAAAGGATTTTAGCTTGTCAGTCCCAAAATGGAGTGTTGAACTTACTCTTCAACTGGTCCTCCTCACCAACACACACACAGATAACCATGCACACATATACACATCACGTGGGTGTATATCAAAAACAGAGATACAGACAGAGACAGACTGAGCCACAGAAAGTTTCAAGGTTTTTCCTAGGGTTGCACAGGTAGCTGGTGGCAGAGCTAGGTTTTTAATCTGACGTGTCTCCAAGACTTTATGTCACACCTCTTTGAACAAGGAAAAAGAAGTGTTTAACCTAGACTATCAGAATATTGGTGACAGGAATCACATCATCTATTAAATACCTACTATGTACAGGCACTATATGAGATTCTAGGGATACAAAGTCACAAATGAAATAGTGCCTGTATTTCAGGATCTTACCTCATATAGGGAGAGAAGACATGTAAGCATATAAGTATATACAAAATAAGTGAAAAAATCACAGTGCCTTTCACAGGACTTAGTATATAGTGGGTGTTTAATAAAAACGTGGTGGCTGATGGACTCAATTACAAATCTATATTTCAGATATCCCATATAACTTATCATATGGAAGATATGCTACCCTAGAAACTTACTCTCTAGCAGGCAGTTCCTGAAGACTTCAGATACCTCCCATTGGAAATCATAATTACCCATTTCTTCAGTCACCCTCGCAATGAGGGTGTATTTTCTCCTTTAAAAAAGTTCTAAGTGGTTGTTCACTCATCCCACAGGAACATTCTGTACACCTTTATTGTCTTAAGTGCTCTGACAATCATGTTAGCAACATTCTGTCTCTTTTTTAATCTACCCTCAGACAATTTTGTGCTCACAATCATAAGTTTTTGTTTTTTCTGAAGTCATTTAGGTAAGAAAGGAACAAAGCTCCTCCGTTTGTCAAAAGATAGCTGAAGTTTGCAAAGGCATCAACTTAATACTACTAAATCAGGAGTCAAATTCATTACATGCAAATATGGCAGAATATTTAAATGGCATGCTCTTCTGAGTCACAGAGACCCCTTCCACATTATAAGGTGTATATGTGGGGTGAGGGTTGCAGAGATAGGTTTGTTGAATAATGATGCTAAACCAACATCACTAGCATCCTTAAGACTGAGATATGGAGATGGAGTACATAAAGATTAGCAGCTGGCTTTTAATTGACTGGATGAGACCAACCAATTTAAACATTTTTAAGGTGAATGGATGAATGGATGTATAGATGGATGGGTGGGTGGATGATGGATGGATAGGTGGGTAGGTAGGTGGCTGGATAGATGGATGGATGGGTGGCTGGCTGGTTGGCTGGCTGGCTGGATGAAAATTAATGAATTGAAGGCACATATTAAGTGTTTATTGTGTGCCAGGTGCTATTCTAAGAGGTTGAGATACACTCTAATGTAGGAGACACCATATAAAGGAGCCTCTGACTGCAAGACAGGTAGAAAACCCCAAAGTTCTAATGTTTCTATGGCAGAACAGATAACAATGCCCAGGGACCCTTAGGGATATCTAAGAATATTCTTTGTAGCCACTAGAGGTATATGGATGGGTGGACATGAGCTGAGATATTCCTCAGATCAATGGTTATTTAACTAAGTGCTTTGAGTAAGTAATTGGTTAAGTCACCAGAGGCACACATAGAACATATTCAATAGGCAGAAAGTACAAAAGAAGATCAAAAATGTGGTCAAGACTCTGAAAAGAACACCCTGGAAAGTTATCATCTGTTTTCTTCTTAAGTTCTAGGACAGGGGCGGCCAGGTAGCACAGCAAGTAAGAGCACCGGCTCCAGTGTTGAGAAGACCTGGAGATCGAATCCCGGGCTCAGACACTTAGCACCCACCCAGAAACACCTGGCCTTGTAACCTTGAGCAAGTTACTTAACCCCAATTACTTAGGGGCGGCCAGGTGGCTCAGCGAGTAAGAGTACCGGCTCCAGTGTTGGGACGACCTGGAGATCGAATCCCGGGTTCTGACACTCAGCACCACACCCAGAAATAACTGGCCGTGTAACCTTGAGCAAGTTACTTAACCCTGATTGCTTAAAAAAAAAAAAAAAGTTCTAGGACATGGGAAGTAGCACAGCAAGTAAAAGCACCGGCTCCACTGTCGGGATCACTTGTGGATCAAGTGCGGGCTCAGACACTTAGCATCCATGCAGAAACACCTGGCCGTGTAACCTTGAGCAAGTTACTTAACCCTGATTGCTTAAAAAAAAAAAGTTCTAGGACACACACAATGACTGACTTTCCCTTTAGTGTGTGTGTACACACAAACATACACACACACACACACCATTCAAATGGAAGAGGTGGAGCCAGGAAACTAGAAAATTTGATATTATACTTATTTTAAAAGCCCTCTATGAGATTATTGATACTATGAACTGTGATCTCATTCATGTGGGTATTCTGTCCAACACCACAGATCACAACCTAGTCATGACTTCTCACCCTATTTGACAACTCTTCTTTATGTCATCCTCCAATTTCTCCACAGAGAATCAATACCAAAAAATGGGGGTGGGGGCTTCCTCTGATAGTCTTGCCATTGCCTTGATACCAATGAATCCAAGGGCTTTTCATCAGTCATCCCTTAATCTCAAAACATGATAATTATCCTTTTATATTTCTCTGAAATATTCTTTCTACCATTTCTTTTGCACAATTCATCATTTGCGATCTGTTGCAGTCTACCCCCACCCATTGAAGACCTTTCATTGCACTTGGATTGGCCCCAAACTATAATTCCAGAGAAGGTGACTTTCCATGGCTCACTAGCATAGAACATCATTGGAAGGCTCTTGGCGGTTTAAAAAACAAAACAAAACAACCTTTTTCCAGGGAAAATATTAGAGTCATTAAAAACACTGAATAATTTTCCAAATGAAATCAAAACCAATTTTTCACTTATATTCAATTTTGGGGCCAATTCATTTTCCATTGGCAGGATCCATTCAAGTTATATCTATTGAAGGAACAGATCCACACGCTACTGTCCATCAAAATGTACATCATTCTATACAATAGATATTTTTCATCCCCTTTTCTGTTGTGGATGGTTAGGACTATTTTGAGTGACTATATAACTCATTTAGAAAGTTCTACAATACTCTGCAGATTGATATAATCATCACTATGCCATTTGCAAATAGCAGCATCTAGAGGACCTTGACATTTATGGTAAATCTATCCTTTAGGTGAGCTCTGTACTGGTCGTTTCCTATGACATGTCCAAGATAGATATGCAACTCCTTATTTTATTTTTCCAATGCTACTGACAAGAAGGCTAATTAAACACAATTAAATCTGCCCCTACATCTTTTGTGTATTCAGGAAGGGCCTTGCTAGAGAAATCTTTATGGTTCTTTTTAATTGTATTGATTTACAAATAATGTTACAGTTAGCCAATAATAAATATAGTAGGAATTTGTGTTCTCTAAATTCTTCATTTATCTGTATGACTCTAAAGGCAAAATAAATTTTCATTAAGCATACCTTCATTAAGGATGTCATTAAGAAGTGTGGAACTTACTCTCATAAAGAATTTGTAGAGATGGAGAAGTACACATGTGTATAAACAGTTATGAATATTTTAAACAACTTTTTTGATAATTATAAAGTTTAGGATTTTTTCCCAAATATCTGACATTGCCTCCTTTGGATAATATCGATCCCTTGAAGTCCTCCGAACTTCAACACAATCTTCATTTATATTCCATCTAGTCTAAGTGCTCTTCCCACCTTTGTCTACTTCCTCATATTGCATTTTGGACATGATATTTTTGTAGTGCAGATGCTATATTTCCCTAGTTATTGATGGAGAAAAAAGGTCTTGTATTCTAAATTTTATTTTATACTTTATTTGATTTTATTTTTTCTCAGTTGCATTTAAACATTTTGACATTAATTTTCCAAGTTTTGAGTTTCATATTCCTTCCTTCCTTCTCTCCTCTTCTCATCTTTGGCATCAAAGTCACCCAATAGCAAAGTATAAGTTCATTTAATTTTGTGGATATTGTCACGTTCTTGCTAGAAATTATCTGCTTTCTTATCTCTAACATAGATTTTGGTATATGTGCAATTAATTTCTTTAGTGGGTATTTTGTAAATACTCATCATGAGTATGGCAAGATAAGATGATCAAGGGTCCCTTGAAATTCTTTGTTACCCTTAGGTGCATGAAATCCAATGTATTTATTTGCCTCTCCAAGAACTTATATTTCTACTTAGGTAAAATATCCTGATGCAAGCATATTCCATTATTAGACAGCCATTCAAGGCATTGCCTGAAACATAATAATCTGATTCACTGCATGATGTCCATACTGTCAGCCTTCAATCCTTTTTTTTTCCAATTCTGACCTCCATCTATTGCATCCCATAGCAGGTGCAAGTTATCATGTAGGGAATCAAACTTTTAATTGTGCAACTTAGAAAGCTTGATGGTCCATCTCAGCCTGATAAAGCTGATGGAAGTATTTCCCAGTGCTTTACAAATTTACCTCTCTGGGCAGAGGTCAAGCAGGTCATTCTATAACCCATCTACCAACCAATGTATCAATGTGTCTGTGTGCCAGGCACCAGGCTAAGTATTGGCAACACTAAGATAAAATAAAAGTTATCCCTGCCCTGAAGGAGCAGGGATATGCTCATATGATCTGTCTGGAGAGGAAACATATATGTGTACAAAAAATATAAATATAAGATAGTGGCAGGGAGTGGGGTTGATGAGAGGCACTTTCCATCAGAGAGATCAAGAAAGACCTTTACCCCTCCCACCAAGATCATGTCCTTCCATTCCTTTCCCTTCTAACCCTTCTATCAATCCCTCACAGTCAAGAGTCGCTTTCTAATTTTAAGATTTTCCAGGAAATTCTTTAATTTCTTTATAAGAGAACTTCCTGGGAAATAATCAGAATAAATCTGTGTAGCACATCAGAGTCATTTCTACATAATTCACTGGGGGAGTTCATCTCCTTTCATCCTGATTGACACTATTCCTTTTCAAAGGAACATTTGTATAAATTTGACCTAAACAGTTCCCCACAATTCTTTCCTATGGAGTAAATACAAAAGCTCAAGATAATGTACCATAACCATCAGCTGAACACACAACACTACATAAATGTTAGCTAACATGACTTTGACACGTAATGCAGTGTCTAGAAGCAAGCTGAACTGAAACCAACACATCCCATCTTTAGCCTCTTTAAATTCATTTTCACCAGCCATACTATTAGTTCAACTTGCACAGGCCAGACTCCTTCAACTTAACAAGTATGCATTTCCCAAAGAAAACTCCATGATGGGCAATACAAATACTGATACACATAGCAGGGGTTTGAGAATGAGCTCACATACACTCCTAGAAGAAGAACATCATCATTTTATGGAGTATTCTCCCAGTGCTATTAGGAGTGACCTGTATTAACTTCCTTTTAAAGCTTATCTAACTTGATAAGGATTCAACAAATGTTCAAGAATGGTCATCCAGAGAACATCTGTCTCAGAACCTCATATCCGAGGGATACATGACATCAAAACAGTAACAGGAGCAAGAGAGACAACAGTAACAGTGCTGGACCTGGAGTCAGGAAGATCTGAATTCAAATCCTACCTCAGAATCACTAGTTGTATAACATTGCCTAAGTCATTTAACCTCTGTTTGCTTCAGTTTCCTCAAATATAAAATGGAGATAAAATATCACTTACTTCCCAGAGTTCTAATAAAGATCAAATAAAACCCTTAACACAGTGCCTGGCAGATAAAATTATTATCTCATTATTATATAGCCCTTTAAAATTTTCAGTATTATATTACCTCATACATATGAGGTCCATCTACTATATATTCAACAAGTTTATTAAGCATAATGTGACCCAAATAACCCATAAGTATTTCTAAGTCAGAATTAATACATTTCTCTCCCCCCCCCCAAAAAAAAATCTTTCCCCGTTCTGAACTTTCTGTTTTCCTTTGAGGTCACCATCATCTATCCAGTTGCTCAGGTATACAACTTTGGAGACATCTGTGAATCTTCCTCTTCCTTGTCCTCAGTCTCCAATCAGTTACCTGGACTTGTTGATTTCATTTCCTCTACATCTCTGCTCTTCTTTCCATTCATTTGGTTAGTACACTAGTTCAGACTTTTATCACACCTCAAACAGAATATTATAAATCTACAATCTGGTCTCCTTGCCTCCAATCTCTCCCTTCTCTTGTCTATCCTCGTCATTGCTGCTAAGTCGATACTCATAAAACATAGATCTAACCATGTAATTCTCCACTCAAAAAAACCTTAACAGGTTGCTGTCATTTCTAGGATGAAATATGATATCTTCAGTTCAACAATAAAAGTCTTTACTTATATGGGTTCCACTTGACTTTCCAGTTCAACTTAATATTATTTGCTTCAGACACTCTCCATTTCAGTCACTCAGGTCTTTGCAGTGTTCCTCCTACATAGCATGCCATCTTCTACCAACATTTCTTTGCACAGGCTGATTCACATACTGATTTATACTCCCACTTCATCTACCACTTAGGATCCCTATCTTCCTTCAAAGAACAGCTAAGATAACACCTCCTCCATGAAGCTTTCCAAGTGTGTTCCTTCATATACCCCCCCCAATCAATCAATCAATCTCTCTCTCCCTTCCCCCCCCCACACACATTTACTTACCGGCTGTATATCCTCTGCACCCCTCATATATGTAAATCCATTTAAGACAAAGATTGTTTTCTTTTTTTCTCTTTTTTTGGGAGGGCAATTGGGGTTAAGTGACTTGCCCAAGGTCTCATGGCTAGTTTTTGTGTTAAGTGTCTGAATCCAGATTTGAACTCAGGTCCTCCTGACTCCAGGGCTGGTGCTCTATTCACTGTGCCACCTAGCCACCTCCCCACCCCAAAGATTGTTTTCATAAGATTATATTTAGAGCTTGAAGTGACCTTACAGGTAATTTCCTCCAAATACTTCATTTTGCAAATGAGGGAACTGATGCTCAAAAGTGACCGAGTGACTTGCCCATGGTCACACAACTAATTTGTTTTGGAGAAAGGCTCCACTGTTTCCAGCTCCAGCCTCCTCCCCACTATGCCATGCTGTCCTCTAGCCCTCATGTCTAGCTCCAAACCTTCTATGTATCATTTGGTCAATAAATACTCACTGAACTGAATCACAGATTATATACAAAGTGTCATGCTAAATGGCAGGCATAGAATGTACCACCAAGGTGTCACTGACTTACTGTTCGAGCCTTCCTCACAGAAAGGGAAGGGACCAGAAACCTCCCAAGATTGCCTTGTCTCTACCTCCTTGGATAAATAGGTGAGGAATTTCTCCTATAGTCCTTTCACTTCCCTCACCCTTTTGCCTCTCTCTTAGAGACTGGAGAAGTGGGGAGTATAAATACAGGAAAAGCCCAGCTTCAAGGGTCCTCTGGCAACAAGTCATGCCAGCTCATTACAATCAATAGAAGTAAAAGACAGGTTCCGGGCTTGAGGAACTAGAAGAATGTCCTAGGTTCCCTTCCAGTTTTCTATTTGCAAGTTAAACTAGGAAACATGAAAGATAAATGACTCACAAAAGATGTTACCAAGTGGTCTCCTTGATCAACAAACCAGGAGTGAGTTTATATATTTGATGAAAAGTAAAAAAACCTCCTCAGAACTGGGCAGCAAGTTCCTCCCAATAACCCTGGTTGGAATTTACAATCATGCTCATTGAAACAATGGAGAATGAGTTCTTTAAATGGATCAAAATTTTTTAAATAAGATCATTACAAAGATCAATAGTGGGGGAGTTCTTCACTTTTTATGTTATGAATCCTTTGGCAGTCTGGTAAAGCTATGGACCCCTTCTCAAAAAAACTTTTTTAAATGCACAGAACAAAATACAGAGGATTACACAGGAAACCAAACATTAGTGAAAATCGTGATGAATTTGGGATTCCCTGAAATTAGTGTTAGGAACCTCTGTTGGATTGGGGTTGGCGATTAGGAGGAGATCTCCATGCAGAGATGGAGGAGGAGACAAGGAAAATGACTTCAGGCTTTTGCTTTCACAGCCTTTGGAGGAAAAAAAAAATATATGATTGTTTGAGTATCATTCTGGGTGTGCTTTTTCTGGTGGCTAGTGCCCAGTCTCCCTGCAATATACATCTAATCTTGCTCAAACATCCTCTCATCTTTTATTCTGCCTGTCTCACAGCATCCACAATCTTTGTTCTTCTTCCAGATCTCATCCCCTCTGGAATCAAACCCTGTGGAGCCCATATAGACAAGAAAAACTACCACTTCTCCTAGAAAGTGATATTATTAATCATGGGAACTCTTACTTCCCTGGAGTTTGGAATTTTGCAGTTCCTTGCACCATGAGCAGTAATACAATTGTCATCTGGAACAATATGGCTTAGTATCAAATACGTATTAGTATATAACATAGTACACAAGATAACTAATTAACCCAGTATTCCAGGTAGTGACATCAAATTATCACGCATAGCATATTTGTTGTACAATGCATATAATAGACATAGAACTAAGCAAAGCATTGCTGACCTGGCTGCTACAGTCTATTATATATGGAACATATTGTAAGCATGTATCATATCAATCCATGCATGCCTACAGAACATAGAACACCTATTCCCCATCTGAAAATGGGGATAACAAATTGCCTTACTTCATAAGGTTGTTGTGAGAAGCAAATAAGATAATATATATAAAGCACTCTGCAAGCTTTAAAGCATTCTATACATGTTAGCTAGTATTATTCCAAAGAAAGGTTGAAGCCAGATTGTGGGAGCATTCAAAGCCATTCTCTAGAGATTATGTTTTATTGTCTAGGAAAAGAAACACAGGAAGTTTTTATTGTTCTCTAAGCAGGGAAACCACAGTTAATCCAGTGCATCTGGAAGACTATGTTTGGTAACAGTGTGAAGGATAGATTCGAGAAGAAAGGGCTGAGAGAAAGGGTGTCCTATTAGGAGACTCTCTCATAATAAACCAAGAGTGAGGTTAAGAGGGTCTAAACTAGGGTAGTAGCAGTGCCAACTGAGAAGAGGGAGAGATGCAAAGGAGATTATGGAGGTCAGATCAACTGGAATTGGTACCTAGTGGGATGAGAATGCTAGAGCTAATGGAAAGAGCAGAATCAAAGATGAGAGGATGATGGTGTCACCGGTAGATATAAGATAGAAGGGTAGGTTGGGAGATGATGAATTAACTTTAAGATATATTGAGTTTAAAATCCTAATGAGACACATATTCATCCAACAAGCATTTAGTAAAATGTCTGTGTTATTGTTACATATGATAGACAGTATGGATATTATTCAATGTACAAAGACAACAATGAAGCATTCTCTGCCCTCAGGGGGCTTTTATTCTTTTTTTTTTAAGCAATTGGGGTTAAGTAACTTGCTCAAGGTTATGTGGCCAGTTATTTCTAGGTGTGGTGCTAAGTATCTGAACCCAGATTTGATCCCCAGGTCATCCTGACACTGGGGCCGGTGCTCTTACTCACTGAGCCACCTGGCTGCCCCTATGGGGGCTTTTATTCTAATGATGAAAACAAGATGTACATGTTTACAGAAAATTAAATGCAAAATACACAAAATTAGATGCAAAGTAATTTTCAGTAAGGAATACATTGGCCACTGGGGGAATTTGGATATGTTTCCTTTTGGAGATGATCCTTGAATTGAACTTCGAATGAATTGAGGGATTTTACAAGATAGAGGTGAGAAGGTAGTGGATTCTAGACATAGAGAAGAGTTCATGCAAAGGTCCAGAGACAGAATTTCCACACATAATGGAAAGTGGTCACTAACCCCATTCTTTAGTTCATTCTTTTTGAACCTGTGTGCCAAGCCATTTCCCATGTGGAAGAGGTTAAGGAGCCTCCTTCTGGGAGAATCATGATGACAATGGACAATTCAATGACAATACATGTAAGTTCTATACATATAATTAAGATGAATAATATGGCCTATTAATCAGAGTACAATCAATAAAATATCTTGTTGTCTTTTCCAAGATATTTGTTTTCTTTTTTATTTGGAGTGAAGAAGATTGGAGAGAGCACCAACCTTGTGACCATCAAGAAGTCAGGAGAGTAAGCCCATCTGCTGTCCTGGAGAGGAGAACATCCTGAGACAGTAGCCAGTCAGCCTTGCATGAAGGCTTAAAAGATTGAGCAGCAACATTAGAGAACCAGTCTAGCTTGATCTGTGATAGAGATAGGCTATCAGGGTCTCTGTATCTGGATATGAGCTTGGTAGGACTAATGCTATTGAGAATCTTCTTAAAATCTGAGCCCATTCTGCCCAGTGACTAAAGTGGTAAAGAGTACCCTTGAGTTCTAGAGGTGGAAATGGTTATACTTTGTTTTAAATATCTTTCAAGTAAATATCCCTTTGTAAAAGCTAATTGATGTTCATTGGGTAAATGAAGCTAGAGAAACAGTCACTGGCAGCAAAGAGGGGAGAGAGAAACCAAACTGGAATGGCAGTATGAGCTTACAGCATTAGAGAAAATATGTCCCAAACTCTTGGGATTAACCCAAGAACTCTGAGAGGGAGATATAGCCAGAGTGGATTTGGGATCAGAGTACTCCCTGTGCACATATAAGGAAAAAGAAAGTATTCCAATTTGGGGGGAACATAGAATGACTTAAGGAGAGTATTGTGTTACAAGCCTACAAAGGTAAGAGGGAGTCAGGTTAAGAAGGACTTTCTATGTCAATCAGTCAATAAGCATTTATGCCTCACCTGCTATGCACACCAGACAGTGCACTAAACACTGAGGATAAAAAGGAAAAAAAAAGGTCCTTGATCTTGAGGAGCTCACAGTCTGATGGAAGACAATGTGCATGTGTGCACCCACGCACACACACACACACATGCATGCACACACACACCTTAAATCTTAACTCAGAGAGAAGATGCTAATATCACAAAAGGTGTTTGTAATTTCCCATAGAGGAAATGGGGAACAAGTAAAACTCCTTCCCTGATCTTGGGAGTTTGACAGTCAGATGTATATTCTAATGCACAAAGTCATGTGAAACCCAGGTCTTTGTCACCAATACACTTACTCTGTTGCTCATAAAACCACCAAATTCCCCAAAGGGGAACTTTCCAAGGACAGTGAAAGGGCCAATATGTGACTGTTTCACCTCTCATCAGTCCCCCAGGGAGCTCCCAGCACAGCATTCTGTATCAGTCGATCCCTCTTATCACACTTTCTAGCCCCTTCTGCCTTGCCTGATTTCATTTTCTCCTTTTTGTCCCTTTCCTTTATTTGCCCAGACTCTCCTCCACAGAGCAGTGTGAGTAGGCAAGAAAATGCAAGCAAGCAGAAAAGGGAAAAAAACCCACCACAGGGGATATGTGGCTATGCTGAATTGCTCTTCTGAACAATGCTGTACATTATATTACAGTGACAAAGATTATAACTAGAATTGAGCTCTTTCCTCATTACAATGATTGTAATGGGAATGATAAATGGGTTCAAATAAACCTATTCATATTCTAATGTGAAGATTTCTATCTTCTCCACGGATGCTATATCTAACCCAATTTCATGATGTCATTATCTTGCTCGAAATGGAATAGAATAGATGACAGTGTAAAGAATCCGTCACATATATTTTCTATGGGTGTGTTATGATCTCTCCAATACAGAAAACATTTTCAAGGCTTACATTGTTGCATTGTTGACAATTTCCTTGTCATCAGATTTAGGTAAATCATGAAGGATGTCACTTACTCCATATACTTGTCAGACTCAGGAGAGCCTGGTGTCAAAGAATCAGGGGCTTTTTTTCCCAAGCTTTTGGAGTGTAAGTGGTGCTATCTATGCCCTAGCTATTCTCCCACAGAACCAAGAAATACCAGTCTTGGGGAAGCCAGATAGCACAGCGAGTAAGAGCACTGGCTCCAGTGTCAGAATGACCTGGGGATCGAATCCAGGCTCAGACACTTAGCACCCACCCAGAAACACCTGGCCGTGTAACCTTGAGCAAGTTACTTAACCTCAATTGCTTAGGGACAGCCAGGTGGCTCAGCGAGTAAGAGCACCGGCTCCAGTGTCGGGATAACCTGGATCAAATCCGGGCTCAGATACTCAGCACCACAAGAAATAACTGGCCGTGTAACCTTGAACAAGTTACTTAACCCCAATTCCTTAGGGGCGGCCAGGTGGCTCAGTGAGTAAGAACACCAGCTCCTGTGTGGGGATGACCTGGGGATCAAATCTGGGCTTAGATACTTAGCACCCACCCAGAAATAACTGGCCGTGTAACCTTGAGCAAGTTACTTAACCCCTGATTGCTTTAAAAAAAAAAAAAGAAAGAAATACCAGTCTCAAAACTGTTAGAAATGTGGGTACCCAACAAACATTGGAGAATTATTTGATGAGTGTGGATAGGCACAATAGATTGTCAGGGAAGCTTAGTGTATCAACAGCAGTACAAAGGATACTACCAGAAAGATGTATGATCAGAAAAGCAGTTGGTTTAGTCATGTAGTAAGAGCAATGCTCATAATCCTCCAAAGTTATCTATGCAATGTTGGATCTATGGGAAAGAACTGAGTCCACTGGGTAGACACATAATGGAAAATTTATAGGAGAACATGAGCGAGACCACTTAGGATGAGAAAGCAAATGTACCTGCTGCTGGCATAATAATCAATACTTTCCCACAAACCTGCATGGCAATATCTTGTGATGGAAGCCACCCAATAGATGTGTCAAAACAGACTTCGTAAAAGATGTGCAGTGCTGTAATCTGGAATTCCAAATCTGGTATGCAGTAGTCGTCTTTGCATAGGAGGTCTTGGCTGCCTTTTCTGTTTTTTCCATTTCCTTGAGTCTGATTTAGTACTGTAGCCCCCAACCAATGGTGCTGGTTCCAGTACAGTGTGTTCTCTCTGTCCAAGATATATTAAGAACACAAGTATTAAGACAAGGAGCTATTTCCCAATGGATAAGTAGGAATGGGAGAGAAAGAAAAAGAGAGGAAAGGGAGAAAGATAGACAGACACAGACAGAGACAGAGACAAAATGTTCTCAAAAGATTAACCATCATTTGAAAAAGTCCTCCAAATCACTAATAATGGGAAACATGTCAGTCAAGTCTGTGTAGCCTCATGTGATAAGACTGTTTAATTGTAGGGAAATATAAGGCAAACAGAATGGGCTGGGACCCAGGTAGACTGCAGTCTGAAAGGAGCTGGGATTTACATGACTTAAGTAAATTTGTTTGCTCCTGATGAACAGAAGTAGTGGTAGTTACAGGCAAAGGTATGCTTAAAACAAGGAGAAAGATAAGTACATGCATAAGGATTGAGACTAAACTAGAGATTTCACAAGAAAACTTTCAGATGAATACTCTCCTCTACCAATGGAAGGTGACTTCTCTGCAACTTATAGTCAGTTGCCAAGAGCACTGAGATGATGATGATGGTGATGACAATGACAATGACGGTGATATACCACCCAGATTTTGATGGCACTTTAAGGTTTTCAAAGCAGTTTACAAATAATACCTCATTTGAGCCTAACAACAACCTTTTAAGGTAGATGTTACAATTATCCTCATTCTACAGATGAGAAAACTGAAGCTTGGGGAAAATAAGTGACTTGCCCAGGGACCCATAGCTAGGAAGCGTCAGAATTCAAGTCATCTTGACTGCCTGTCCAGCATTTCGACACACTACCTAGCTGTACCTAGTAATTTCATAGATGTGGAACCATCCTGAACTAGATCAGATTATATATCTCCACTGCCTTAGGAAATGGTCTTCATGAGATGATGTGACTGAAAACTTTCTTCACTGTGATTAATGCCCCAACAAGGAGCCTCTCCAACAACAGCAAGGCTGGTCTTTTTCAGCTTCCAAAGCTTGTGTTCCACTGACCACCAGGTCTATAAATCTGGTCCTAATCTCTCTCATCACATCTCCAGTCCCACAGACTGCCTCCTGGACATCTGTAGGAGATAGAGGGTTCATTACAGAAAGACAGGTTGGGTAAAGGGAGTCTCTAGCTTTCAGGTGTGCTGTAACTTCTGCCTGGATCTGTCCAGGGGAATTGTCTTAATTTGTCCTTTAACATTACTATAAAGTCAATGTTTTGAGCCATTGGATGATAACTTGTTTCTGATCCAATTGCTGGGTCAGTGCCTAGACAAAGAACTACATTTCAAATAAAAAAATACTGCTTAGGGCTAGCTCAGTAAGGCTTCTGCCCAAATCAAACTCATGATGCTAGAAACTCCCTACACAGTTAGACTACCCCACAGGGATTTGACTAATCATAGATTTAGACCTGGAAGGAATTTAGAGGCCACCAAATCCCACTGCTATATTTAACAGATAAGGAAACTGAGGGACAAAAATGTTAAATGATTTGCCTGGGGTCTAACAGCTGATAAAGGGCTGAAGTAGGATTTAATCTCAGGTGTCCCTGACTCTAAGACCAGTGCTCTGGGAACTATAAAATATGATTCTCAACCTCCTCCTCCCCCACCAATACAAACATACATTTTCTACTGCTTTGAAATGACTTATTTTGCTATGACAGCCTGGCTATTGCTGCTTTAATATTCCCATGATCCCCAATTTTAGAATCTCTATGGTGAATGATTATCTCCACCTTTCTGTACTTTAAGCATCTAAAACTCAGCGGGTCCAAAACAAGACCCCACCCATAATGCACCTCTCCTAATTTCTTTACTTCCTTTAGCACACTGCCATCCTTTGGGCAATCCAGATTCCCAAATTCAGAGTCATGAATGACTCTACTCTCACCTTGCTTTCCATATTCAATCAGGTATCAATCATACCTCCAAAATTGATCTTTCATACTCACCTTTCTATTTGCATAGCCATTACCTAACTCAGTCCCTTTTAACCTCTGACTCTTCCTTTCCATTTCCAATCTCTCTTCCCCAATCCATTCTCTACACAACAGTTTCACACATTTTTCCCCCTAAGGCATAGGTTTAATGATGCCACACTTCTCCTCAAAAGTCTTTACTAGCTACCTATTGCTTCTAGGATAAAATGCAAACTCATCAGTCACAATTTGGATCCCACCTAGCTTTTGAAACTTAATTTGCAGAATTCTCTTCCACAAACTCTGAAGTATGACCTGCTAACTGTCCCCAAACTTATGTATCCCATGTGCCACTTTTATGTCTTTGCCCACCTAATTCTCATGCCTTAAATTCACTCTCTTCTCATCTGAAGCACTTGGAATTCCTAACTTCCTTTAAGGCTTATTAGAAATGCCTTCTCCTCTCCAAAGTCTTTCCTGACCTCTTCTCCACCAGCTGTTACTGTACCCTTTTCCCCTCATACTATCATTTACTAAATTGTATAGAATCAATCAATCAACATTTATTAAGTGTTCCATGATGTACCAGGCACTGTACTAAGGTAATAATTGCTGAATATACAAAAGGAGGTGAAAGACAGTCTCTGCCCTCAAGGAGCTTAAAGTCTAATGGGGAGTCAACATATAAACAAATATATACATTGCAAGCTATATGCAGAATAAATTAAAGGAGGGAAAGCACCATAATTTTAAAGTTTGGGGAAGGCTTCCCTTAGCAGGTGGGATTTTAGCTGCACTTCAAAGAAGGCAGGGAGGTCAACAGTCAGAATGGAGGAGAGAGAGTATTCCAGACATGGGAGACAGTCAGAATCCTGTTCCCCAACAGAATTTAAGCTCCTTTGAAGGTAGAGACCATGTTATTTTTTATTTGTAGCCTAGAACCCAGTTACACTGTCATGCTAGAGATGAGAACATGTACAGGGTTTCCCCAAAGTCTGGACACATAGGAAATCTCATTGACTATATGCATATTTTCAAGAAATAAAATGAATGAAATTTTATTTAATTAGCATAAATTTTAGCTATGATAATTTCATATGGAATAAAAGCTTTCATTAACTCTTGGGGACTATTTTTCATATTAATGAGATTAATTTGAGATTTCCTATGTGTCTCCTATGTCTTCCTATGACATCTCATTTATGCTAATTAAATAAAATGTTGTTGAAAATTTCATTAATTTCATTTTTTGAAAATATGTGTAGTTAATGAGATTTCCTATGTGTCCAGACTTTAGGAACACCCTGTATTCTCTCCCTTTTTGCAGAGATGGATAGCTATAGGAACGTATGTATTTTGTATATAGCTATTTATTTGTGTGTCACCCCTCTCCCCATTATTATGTAAATTCCATAAGGATAGGGACTTGACTTTGTACCCCCAGAGCTTAGCACAATTTCTAGCACGTAGTAAGTGTTTAAGAAATGTACATGGATTGATTGGTTGGTTGGTTGATACTGCTAGGCTTGAATGGTATGTTGTTCAATTGTAATAAACTGCTGTTTTACTTTTTTATTCTTCATTATAAGAGATAACTCTGAGTATGGGAGCAGGAAGCATAGATTTCAAAATGAAGGTGATAATAAAAACCAACTAAATCATTTCTTTAAAAGAAAAGAAAAAAAATCAGGACTTTGAAAGGAAAGCCTCATTCCCTTGATTCTCTTGGCTCAGCTCACAATGATCAGTGTACAGAAAGTGGCCTCAGGGGTCAGAGAATTGAGTCCATTCTTAAATGTCTATGGTATAACTATTCTGTTGGGAATCATATGACCCAACCCTGTTCCCAGTCCTTGATGGTACTCCACCAGACAGGAGAGGTAGTGGGATTTCAAGACATCAGAAAGATTTCCCCACCAAATACAAACAAAAACAAAAACAACCTTTTCATGGCTCCCAGATGCTTGAAATTCTACACGTAGACCTTTTTTTTATCCTTGCTTAAAATGTCAGTGTCTGTGGAAGAGCTCACAATGATGATTATCAGAATATAAACCTCTGCGTGAATGAGATTATCAGCTCCATTCCTGAGAGCAAGTTTTCCTTTTGGAAACATTCATCTTAAAGGAAAATAAGTACAGATCTTTACAGAAGCAGAATTTCTTTAGAATTCTGGACTTAGAAACACAGTGCCTGATTTCAAGTCCCAACTCTGTGATTTGTCAGCTCTGTAACCTTGGGTAAGTCACTACACAGCAAGGTGGTACAAAGAATAGAGCACTGGCCCTTGAGTCTTGAAGTCCTAGGTTCAAATTCTGCCTCAAACACTTACCATGTGACCTAGGGCAAGTCACTAAACTTCTGTCTTTAGTTTCATCAACTTTTGAAATGGAGCGCCTACCAAGATTATTTATTTTGAGGATCAAATGAGACAATATTTGTACAGCACTTGGCATATAGTAAGGGATATGAAAATGCTTATTCCCTCCCCCTCCTATTCATCACTAAAATGAGGATGATAATATTTGTACTGCCTTTTTCAGATGGTCATTGTAAGGAAAATATTTTTTAAAAGGAAAAGTGCTGTAATTATTCATTCATCCATTCAAGAAGTATTTATCAAACATCTATTATGTGCCAGGTGTTAAATTGCAGAGAGGAAAGACTTAAGACCTGAAATTATCTTTGTTCTTGTCATCATTATTCAGACATTTCAGTTGTGTCTGACTCTCCATTGACATCCTCTGGTACTTTCTTGCCATATCCTTCTCCAGTTCCTTTTGCAGGTGAGGAAACTGAGGCAAACAGGGTTAAGTTCTATCCTGGCACTCTAGATCCACTGTACCATCTAGTTGCATCAGAAATAGTCTTAGAGGTCATCTATTACATAACCCCACCTCATTTTACAGGTGAGAAAACTGAGACCCAGAGACACAACATAAATTGCCAAGATTACACAGGTTCTAAATGGGATAAGTGGGATTAGAACCCAAATTCTCCATCTCTAAAACTATTAGAACTTAGTCCACTCTTCTACCTGCCTTGAGAAGGGAGGGGCTTTGCCACAGAGGTAAGACTAGAGCATAGATAGAAGAGATGGAAGCAGTGTTAAGTTCAAACTTTGGTGACTTGGATGCTTTGTGGAGTGCTAGCCCTGTGTAGAATGGGAACAAATATGACTTGGAGGAAGAATGCTTACAATGCTTACACATGATTCAGTGCCCCAAGCCCTGAATGAGTATGTCAGATTTTCAATGGAACAATCCTTAAGCATTAATGGACGTGTAAGACCTTAGGGCACAGGAAGGCTGATGTGGGGGAAGAAGTGGAACCATGATGAACCAGGAAAGAGATCTCCTGGAGAGCAGCCAAAGAAAAGAAGACCATCTCATAGCCTCCAATGTTAAATAAGTTTTCATGTAAACTAAGTAAAAAACTGCGTTAGTCTACCTCCTGAAGAATCACATGGTTATCAGAGCCCTCTAAGCTCTGGCTCCCCGAAGCAGAGTTTTGATTGCCCTACCCGAGTTATAAATATGCCAGAACAAGAACCTAGTTTTATGATTCATGGTCCAGCTGCTTTCTTCTCGTTGCATATTTATGTCAAGATTTTTCCAAATGTATAATGTGAACATGATTCTAATATATGGGTAGCAGGATTAGCATTTCAGTCAATCAATAAATACTTCTTAGGCACCCACTCTGTGTCAGGCACTGTGCTAATCACCCGGGCTACAAAGAAAGGCAAAAGACAATCCCTGCGCTCTAGGAGCTCGTGGAGGCAAAAAAAGAAAAAACATGCAAATAACCTTACAAGCAAGCTATATACAGCATAAATTGGAGGTGATTGACCGAGGAAGACAGAAGAACTAGAGGGATTGGGAAACACTTCCTGTAGAAAGTGGGATTTTAGCTGAGATTTGAAGGAAGCTATTGACTAGACAAAGGAAAAGAGTTCATCCCTTTCCTCACATAAACTACTTGCTTTGCTCCTGTCGGCCATGGCATTATGAACAGCCAAGGATGTGCAGACACAGCTCTCTCCAGCAGCCTTGCCAGCCAGCCCAGCATGTGTGCAGTATAATTCCATCAAGTTGGCACTTCCTACTCTAATTTGTGCATGGGGAGATTGTTTTTTTCTCCTGCAGCTCTCTAAGAATTTCATGGGGCTTTAATGAATACCTAAAAGGGGGTGCAGCACTCACAGGCCTCCGCCAGATGTTTAATAATAACATCACTCAGTCTTTTGGGAGACTAGATTAATGGGGTTGTACTCGGCCTCCTGCTATGTCATCTCCCTTAAAAGTTTACAGTTTCATTAATTTTCTTTATGTGGATGTAGGCAAACGCAGGCCCCTAACTCTGCTCATGACAATGGCATAACCTCCACTAGGAAATTGAAATAAAGCAATTCTGAGGCCAAGAACTCATAGGAATGACTACTTGTTTCCATGGTGGCATTGTCAATTAATTTTTTAAGTATGCATAATCTCAAGTAGACCAATAATTCATTAATAAAAGTTGATGTTGCCAAGAAACGTCTAGGAGCAGATAGGAAGCACAGCAGATCACAGTACTAGGCCTAGAGTCAGGAAGACTCATCTTCCTGAGTTCGAACCTGACCTCAGACACTTACTAACTGTGTGACCCTGGACAAGTCACTCAACTCTGTTTACCACAATTTTCCCATCTATAAAATGAACTAGAGAAGGAAACAGTAAACCATTCCAGTATGTTTACCAAGAAAACCCTAAATGGGGTTACAAAGAGCTGGACATGGCTGAAAAAAAAACCAAACAAGGATAGAGTCTAGTTTGATCTTGCTAGTTGACAATACTAGGTCTGTGTGTTATGAAATCCAAGCATAAGAGAGAATTTCCACTTTCTTTGGAGGCCGTCAAGAATTTCATGGAGGGGCGGTACAGCAAACAGATTACCAGCCCTGGAGTCAGGACCACCTGAGTTCAAATGTGGTATCAGACATTTGATACACTTACTAGCTGTGTGACCTTGGACAAGTCACTTAACCCCAATTGCCATACCTCCCCCCCAAAAAAAAATTTGAATTTCATGGAGCCTTACCAAATACCTAAAACACAGGAGTAGCATGCACAGGCCCCCACCAGATATTGTTTAATAAATAAAACCATTCTGTCTTTTGAGATACTAGATTAATGGGGCTGCACTTGGCCTCCTGCTATGCTATCTCCCTTAAAAGTTTACAGTTTCATTCATTTTCTTTATGTGGATATAGGCAAATGCAGACTCCCCATAATGCTCATAACATCAGTGTTATCTTCACTAGGAAACAGTAGTCTGAACCAAAGCCCAAAGTTAACCTGAAGCTTACATTCCTCTTCTATGGCATGGGTATACTACACAGGCTTCTCTACAATGTCTACTTATTATAAGGAAAGTTTCACAAATATTATAAGGAGTCAACACATTTGGTTCATGTTTAACTCCTACTTATAGGAGGATATTTAGAGAGCATCCAGTTTAGAGATGAGGAGACTGTGTCCCAGAGAGGATAAGTGAAGGGTGACAGAGCAGGGCCTAGAACCCAGTCTTGACTCCCACACTGTTTCCACTCTACCCCAACTATCCCATGCCTGATGCAGGTGTTCTCTGTCCTCTGACAACCTATGTATAATCTAATCTTTAAAAAAGCGTTCAATAGTAATGTGATTTCCAATATAATTCCATTATGTTCATTCGAACATTATTTCTTCATCCCCCAAAATGAAGCCAAAAATAGCTGACATTAATCTCCTTGTCCTTCACTATTCTCACATGGTCAGATTTTGCCCTATTATTCCTTTTACATGATTTCTAATATGAACCCCACTCTTTAGGAGGCCTTGCAGCCCAGTAGAAAGAACTCTGAACTCAGAGTCATGGGACATAAATCTAAATTTTGGCTCTGCCACTTACTACATGAGTGACCTCAAACAACTCACTAAGCACTCTGGGCTTCAGAAGTTCAGAGTCACATCTGACTATTGACACACAGACTTTAGAATTTTTACCCAGTAATCTCCAGCTTAAAATATAATAATACTAGGTAACATTTATTAGCTTACATTTTAAAATTTGCAAAGCACTTTACATATGATAATTTATTTTATTTGAGACTTCCAAGAGCTCTGTTCCTTTGATATATAAAATAGAGGGTCAGTTTTGAAGTCAGGAAGATGGGTTCAAGTGCCACCTCTGACACACACACACACACACACACACACACACACACACACACACAAACCACATGTGTGTGTATGAGAAAAGACTTCCTGTAGAAAGTGGAATTTTATCTGAGACTTGAAGGAAGAAGGACAGAAGAAAAAGAGAGGAGGGGGGAGAGAAGAGAGATACCAGATGTGTCACTGAAAAAGTAGTTTAAGCTCACATAACTCTCGGGCAAGTCCTCAAGACTCTAAATTTCATGTCGATAGCCTTTAGGTACAAACCAGAGTTATCCACGTGAATAAAATCACAGGTCAGATATTAATAATAATAATCCCAAGGTCTGGCTATGATATTAACCAGGGAAGAGAGAGAACTGCACCCAAGCAAGATGACAAAATTAGCCTCTGACAGGCATTTTACATACTAAAACATCTTCATTTTGAAGGAAAGCATTTTATTAAACACCAGCTTCAATTTCCTCCTTCTTTCTTAGATCTAATAAAATCTTTGCACCAAGTAGTGTGTGTGTATGTGCGTGAGTGTGTGTGTGTATGTGTGTGTGTAGACACTATATCTGTGCTTTTATCCATATAGGGAACTCCTAATGAAGAAACTTCTCTAGGTATAATGGTAGATACGATGCAAGATGGTGTGTCAGAAAGACTTCATTGTGACCACATTTTCCCCATCTTGAAATGTCCCAATAATATTTCACCATCCCAAAAAATGAAGCCAAGAATGACTGACATAAAAATGTCATAATGCTGCCTTAGACACAATATTTGTCATCCTGGCCAAATCATTTAGCCTCTCTGTCTCAATTTACCACATTATTAAATGAGGATAATAACATCACTTCACCTGAATACTCCAGGGATTGAATTTTACATATATATATATACATACATACACATATAAAGTGTTTTTCAAACCTTACAGCACTACATAAATGATGGCTATCATACACACAAAAGAAAAAACTGAAAATTTTAAACATAAAATATGTTGTTCAGCCATTTTTCAGACCTGTCTCACTCTTCATGACCCCATTTGGGGTTTTCTTGGCAAAGGTACTGTAGTGGTCTGACATTTCCTTCTCCAGCTCATTTTACTGATGAGGAAACTGAGGCAAAGAGTTAAATGACTTACCCAGGGTCACAGAGATAGTGTCTGAGGCTGGATTTGGACTCAAGTCTTCCTGACTCCAAGCCCATGATTGTAGCACCATCTAGCTGCCTAGTCCGACCCATCCTTCATCTCATTTTACAGATGAAGAAACTGCAGCAAGGAAGGACAAATGTTTTGCTCAGGGACAGAAGATTCATAGAGGAAGAGCTAGAAGGAAATCAGAGATGATGGAGAGCCAACTCCTCATTTTACAAGTGAGGAAAAATCAAGTCAGGGGAGGGAAGTAAGCTGTCCAAAGCCACAGAAAGTTAGCATTAGAGGCGGGACTAGAATCCAGGTCCTCAGAGCTGAGTCAAGACTCTAACCACTGGACAACATTGCCACCTACCCTTTTAAATCATCTCCCCTAGGACAGACACAGTGACCTGTATGACACTTCCTCCAAGCACTGAGTAATGTATGCTGTACCAAAAGAATCTGGGACTGAAAATTGGGAGACATAGGTTCTACTCCCATATCTGCTCCAAGACTTGCTCAGACAAGACATTTTCCTTCCGTGTGCCTCAGTTTCCTCACCTTTAGGATGAGAGGGATGATATACGAGTTGAATTCTAATGTTTCATAATTCTAAAGTATACAAATAAATGACTGTTTCCTTTTCATCATCAATTAATATATTTAGATTGACAGGAAATACTCCCATCCCCAATTCAATCCACTACCAATCCAATTAATTCCAATTAGAACTAAGAGCTTTAATTAGTTGCCCTGATAGGTTTAAAAAAAAAACATCCTGCTAAATATAAATCTTTCTCCTCTCTTTTCCAGAGTTGGCAACCTCCCCAACTCCTAATACTTCTTTCGGCCCCTCTTTCCCCTATGTATTTTCTCTGGTTCCTCATTCTTTGCTTCACTTTATTGAACATGTATTCTTGTTCTTCTTCCAGTGGCTGCCCTGATTTAGCAGAATTCTCTTAGGAGGAGAGACACGGTCATTTTAAATTACACAACTCATTTTCACGGAGCTATAGGCATGGAAGGCACTATAAAAGGTCATAAGGTCTAGTTCCTTGCCTGAGGTTGAATTCTCTCAATTCCATGCTAGACATACCTCCAGACTTAAAATCTATAAGAGAGGGCACTCCAGTGTCTCCTGTAACACTGAAAGGCCTGGGGATCATCTTCAAGGGCAACGAACAGCCAGTTGACAACTTGGACTTTGGAAAGGCTCTTCTTGCCTAAAAGTTATCTCCCCAAATTATTCCCTGATATTCCACCATTCAGTATTCATTCCTTTGGTTCAAGACTTTTTTTTTTTGGTTAAATGCAAACACTCCTAAGAATAATATAGGGTAATCCCCAAACAAATGACTCCCTGTCAATTTATACTCACTCATATTTAACTTCCTACTATCACCACCCAGATGTCAAATATCCTTTAAAGCTAATCTTCCTTGGTCCATAGCCTACTCAATACACTTCTCTTGTAATACACTCTTCTGAAATGTCTACTACTAGCAAGGCTCAATCAGGCACCAGGTTGAAGGATATATTCTTAATTTATGTAAACGCTAGGGTACCCAGAGTCTCAGGGGTCAGATTATGAAACTAATGCAGAACAGGTGATCAGTAGAGGAAAGGGAAAGCCATAAGTTTCCTACAATACCCACATAGAATAACTATCAACCACAGTGCTAACTATCAAATAAGTAGTAAAGATGACAAGGTGGTGTAGTAGATAGAGGGCCAGACTTGGGGTCAAGAAGACTCATACTCCTGAGTTCAAATCTGACCGCAGACACTAACTAGCTGTGTGACCTTGGGAAATCCACTTAACCCTCTTTGCCTCAGTTTCCTCATCTGTAAAACAAAATAGAAAAGGAAATGGTTAAACCACTTCACTTTGCCAAGAAAACCCAAAATGAGTTCATCAAGAGTCAGACATGATTGAAACGAATGAACAACAACAATGACTAAGAATGATAAGCAACAAGATAGAAAAGGTTGGTTAGAACAATCAGGAAATATAGCATGTAAATGATGGCATCCGATGTGGTCCTCAAAACTGGATAGTCAGGGAGAAGGACGTACACTGGAAGCCTAGGGAGCCAAGGGACAAAGGAGGCAATGAGCACTTCGATGTCTAGGGAATAGAGAGGAGATTTGTCTAGCTAAAACAGACTTTTCTTATTTAGATCTAATTCTATTATCCATCCTTTGGACAGTCAAGGGAATCATTAGTTCCTTAAAGGTAAGGAAGATGATGTTGGTACTTTACTATAATTTTCTTCATCTCGGTATACCTAGAATATACTGCTACATGCCCTATTCAGTAAATGTGAATTGAGTTAAAGTCATTGAACAATTAAAATAAGGGGGAATATAAGAGGAAGGCTTAGACGGGAACATTTATCAAAGCTCAGTTAAGGACCTTATTTAAGAAGGAATAAAACCCTTTCACCAAAAATAGCTTCATCAATTATTGAGAAAATATAAATAATATGAGAGAATGTTATCTAAATAACTTGGGAGAAGCTAGCAGATCAGTTAGCTATTCTTTCTGGGCAAGGAATTTCCTCAAAGGAAAATGTTGTCTGCAGCATTATTTCTAACTCAGTAACAAATGAAAACAAGTGAGGCCTAAATTTAATTTCAAACTGCCAGGGAAATAAATGTCATATGCCCACAGAATTTAAAAGTCTCCCTCTGATCTCTTATAGATAATTATGACCACTGAACTTGTAGACAGAAGATTTGATTCAAAGTCAATTTGACTAGTTTCAATTCTTACATTGGAAGACTATAAGGTATATACCTTTGAACAAGTCATTTCTCCTTTCCAGGTCTCAGTTTCCCCATCTGAAGATGAGATGGTTGGACCAGATGATTTCTCTTTCAGCTCCATTATTTTGTAATTCTTATCCTCTTTCATCCTTAGTCTTAATATACAACTTTCGGTCCCAGGTTTTTAAGGGGTTATTAAGAAATCCCCAGCACAGTCAAGTTTTGTCCTGCTGTGTGACTCTGATAGCTGAGACTGTGACTTGTTATATTTTATTTTTTCTTGATTTATTTTCTTTTTAACTTATGGAATAAAACGAGCATTTCCATAGCACATTACAATAAAAAAATGATTGCACATGAAACTGCAGATCTACCATGCAGAACTTTGCTATTCCCTCAAAACATAGTTATCATGCAAATTTATTTTTCCCCCTGTCCCCTCTGTGATAGAAAACACAATAACCTGTAACTTCAATTATGAGTCATGTCCATATTTGTATAGTTGTGCTCAAATCCTATACCCTTAATTTTCAAAACTGTTGCTAAACGTCCCTTTCAAAGTTATGTTGATGCTAGTCTTTGATTTTTACTTTATATTCATAATCTGCAATTTTTAACGTTCTAGAAATTGCACAGGTCTGAGATCCCCCTCTGTACTTCATAATTCTTTATTAAACCACTTACTAATTCTTTATTAAATCCATTACTATTTGCATAGCAATGAACTCGTCACTTCACCAATCTTTAAAATAGGGATATATTGGAAGAGGAAATCATCATAAGATCATAGTTTTAGAGCTGGAACAACATTTGAGGTAATTTTGTCAAACAGCCAGATGAGGAAACTGAGGTCCAGAGAGACAAAAATAAATTTCCCAAGACAGTTAAGTGGCAGAGGCAGAATTCAAGCTGAGTAAGGGGTCAGGAAAAATTAAATGGCTAGGTCAGAGTTGAACCTGTTGTAACAAGAACCAGTGTAACACAAGAGAAATGGGGAATGGGAAGGAGTAATGCTACCCAGGAGGCTACAAGGCAAATCACCTAAGCACTGGGAGTGTTCAATAGCTCTACCACTTTCCCAGTTCTATGTAGGTCACTGGAGGAAAGCTCAACCTTATCCCCATGCCTACAGGATCCACAGTCATCTGATGGTGGCTGGTATCAAACTTACTGGCTAAGTAAGAACTCATTCTGTTTCTCTCTGTTTCTTCTACCTGGCTTTAATCAAGTATCTCTCAGAAGGACATAATCCATTGGAGAAGTAGGTTGACTAAAACATATTATAAGCTATTGCAGGTGAATAAAATATAAAGTAACGATGAAAACAGTTATGAGAGTTTAGACTGAGGGCAACTTACAGACTTAAGAAAACATTGCAGCCAAGGGGATAGAGAGCCAGCTAAAGTATACCAAAGACCACAGTTTAAGTCCCTCTTGTTCTACATACTGATTGAGCGACCCTGAGCGAATCACTTAATCCTTCATGGCCCCAGGCAATTCTCTAAAACTATAACCACAGACCAAGAAAGCATTGATCTGCCTTGATGGAGTTTGGGGAATGTAGATTAATATATATAAATGTATATACATGTGTGTATAAGCACACACACAGAGGCATACACAACTCTTCCCAAAGCCTTCCTTTATTAGAGGTCTCACAACACTTCTGGCAATTCCATTTTCATTCCATTCATTCCATATGTATGTATGTATATATACCTACATATATATGTGCAATATGTATGTATATCACATAGATATATAGGTAACCAAAGATAGATGGAAGGAAGGAAGGAAGGAAGGAAGGAAGGAAGGAAGGAAGGAAGGAAGGAAGGAAGGAAGGAAGGAAGGAAAGAAAGAAGGAAGGGAGAAAGAAAGAGAGAGAAAGAGAGAGAGAAAGAAAGGAAGAGAGAAAGAAAGAAAGAAAGAAAGAGACAGAGAAAGAAAGAGGGAGAAAGAAAGAGAGAGAAAGAAAGGAAGAGAGAAAGGAAGGAAGAGAGAAAGAAAGGAAGAGAGAAAGAAAGGAAGAGAGAAAGAAAGAAAGAGAGAAAGAAAGAAAGAAAGAAAGAAAGAAAGAAAGAAAGAAAG
>NW_027185804.1:12879396-12885847 GCF_028583685.1 Petaurus breviceps papuanus
AGAAAGAAAGAAAGAAAGAAAGAAAGAAAGAAAGAAAGAAAGAAAGAGACAGAAAGAAAGAGAGAGAAAGAAAGAGAGAGAAAGAAAGGAAGAGAGAGAAAGGAAGAGAGAAAGGAAGGAAGAGAGAAAGAAAGGAAGAGAGAAAGAAAGAAAGAAAGAAAGAAAGAAAGAAAGAAAGAAAGAAAGAAAGAAAGAAAGAAAGAAAGAAAGAAAGAAAGAAAGAAAGAAAGAAAAAAAGAAAGAAAGAAAGAAAATGAACAGTGACTTTTATTTCTGATCAGCTTCAGAAACCATGTCCCTGAAAGAGTAGGGTACCTTAGACTAGTAAAGTATTCCTTTCCTTTATCATATCTTAGGCCTTAGGGTCATCTATTGCCACCGAGTTGAGTGACCTTATTTCCATACAATCTACAATCCTGATAGCTGGTCATGCTGATGATGGAAACTGACATTTTTATTGCATGTTAACTTTTGCAAAGTGCTTTACATACACTATCCCTTTTAAGCCTCACAATAACTGTGGGAGAGAAGTATTACAGGCATAATTATCTTCTTTAACAGGAGAAAACTAAGCTTTAAGAGAGATTTAGCTACAGGGAAGAATGGAAAAGATGCTAAAAGACGGGATTCAAATCCAGTCCTCCTGGCTTCAAGTCCAGTTTTCAAAGAGAATAGAGAGAAATGACCATCTATGTAACCTTAATCATCCTAAGGCTCAAATTCCCATCTGTGAAAAATTCATTGAACCTTTGGGTCATAGAGGAAAATTCTTATTCGGTCTAATATTACAGAACCTAAGGAATGAGTCACACAAAGACCATTCCAGATCTTTCTGGATGCTGCCTCTGGGAAGCAGCCCATTTCTTAGGAGGTCCATAGTGATGCCTTCTGTGACACTGTCTGTATTTCTCTATGCTTTAATCAACCACCTGGTGCCCCGTGGTGTCCTGGCTATCCCTGCCCATTCCATGCCCTCTGGCACTGGCAGCACTTGAGAGCCAGTGGGTGACTATTGTGTATAACGTTTGAGCCCCTCAAATGGTATTTATGAGGTTTTCCATACAATGTTAATCACCCCCATAGCAGCCACAATCCACAAACCCTTCTCCCCAATGGTTCACGTATTTGGCAGATGACTTCCAACAGGTGCAGTTGTGTCTTAAAAGGCACATGATGCCTGCCCATCAAGATGGCCAGAGAGAAGAAGTGCCTTGAGAAGATCTGATATTTGCATTATTATGCAGCCTGCCTATCACTGCCTGGCATCTATAGCCCCAAGGCAAGGGTCCAAACAGCAAGCAAGGAGGCACAATGCCATCGTGGCAGATGGACATGAACAGACGCAGCCAAGAGACTCTGTACTCACACCAAGAAGGACCTGGTCAGGGGAGGGGCTTAGTAATTCAAGCCAAGAATATTAAAATAGCAATTTATCCTGGGATGTTGAACTTCAGGTTCAAGAGCACTGTCATTTCTAATTATAGCCGGAGTCAGATTCCTTGCCCATTGTGGGAAGTAAACTCTGTTACTAGAGTGGTTGGGGCTTTGGTAGCCTGAGTCATGAACAGATTTTGGTAGGAGCCAACCCAATGGATGATGAAATCTTAGATAGATAGATAGATAGATAGATAGATAGATAGATAGATAGATAGATAGATAGATAGATAGATAGATAGATAGATAAGATAGAGAGAGATAGTGAGGAATAAAGATGGATAGTTCTTTATCAAGTTGGCTCCCCCATTTTCCCTGAGTGAATAGGAAAACTTGGGAATTGCACAACGTCAAAAATAACATTCATTTTTCAGAGGGAAGACATTCTTGGGTAAGCTACTCTTGACTGAGGATACTGAGGTCAGAAAATAAAACAGCTGGGAGGGTTGGATGTGGGTTTATACCATAAAAATAAAAAAATTCAACAAATATTCCATAGAATCCAGCCTCAGACACTTAACATGCACAAAAAAACTAGCAGTGTGACCTTGGGCAAGTCACTTAACCCCAATTGCCCTACCTTTCCCTCTCAAAAAAATAAGGAAAGAAAGAAAAAACAAATATTCCATAGGTTTAGAGCTAGAAGGGGCTGTAAAGATCATCTATTTAAATGCCTCGGGGTGGCTAGGTAGCACAGTAAATAGAGCACTGGCCCTGGAGTCAGGAGGACCTGAGTTCAAATCCAGCCTCATACACAACACAAAAAACTAGCTGTGTGATTTGGGCGAGTCACTTAACCCCAATTGCCCTATCTTTCCCCCTCCAAAAAAAATCAAATAGGAGAAACTGAGGAAACATTAGGAAAAGAATAAGAACAATCCAAGAAAATCAAGAAAATTATGAAAAGTCAAACAACTAGTAATAGAGAATCAAAAACTTAAGGAAGAAAATAATTCCTTGAAAACTAGAATGGGGCAAGGGGAAGCTAATGATATTCTAAGAAACTAATAAATCATAAAACAAATTCAAAAGATTGAAAAAATAGAAATAAAGTGAAACATCTCATCAGAAAAACAACCAACCTGGAGAACAGATCACGGGGAAATAATATAAAAAGTCAGACTACCTGAAAATTACACATTTAAAAAAAAGGGAAAGAAAAATATTAAAATTAAAAAAATAAAATGCCTCATTTTTAAAGGAAAACTGAGTTACAGATAAGTCTCCCCAAGTCAAAGAGATACAACTTATCAGAGTCAGAAATCCTATTCCCCATCCCTTTAATTGCCTCCTTTACACTGGGCATTGGGCGGCTAATCAAAGTTGACATAAGACAAAATTCCTGTCCTCACAGAGTTTATAGTCTGAGGTGGGGGGGGGGGGGGAGTGACATACAGAAATAACTATGAAGACAGCCACCTTTAAGAATAGGCCTCTATAAATAAATGGAGCTGAGCTAAGCTTATTGACCTGATGAGGAAATCCGGACTGCATATTCAGTCAATCATTAAGCTAGCATTTATTAAGTACATATTAGGTGCCAGGAATGGTGCTGGGAATTGGGAATAGAAGTTCAAAAGTGAGACAATCGTGGGCCTTAAGGATAGCAACTTCTATTAGAGAATAAAATATTTAATGGAGAGCGGTAGACAGGAAGGGTCAGCTAGGTAGCACAATGGACAGAAAACCAGGCCTGGAGTCAGGAAGACTCACTCATCTTCCTAAATTCAAATCTGGCCTCAGCTACTTACTAGCTATGTGACTCTGGGCAAGTCACTTCACCCTGTTTGCCTCAGTTTCCTCATGTGTAAAAGGAGCTGGAGAAGGAAATGGAAAAACCACTCCAGGATCTTTGCCAAGAAAACCCCAAATGTGGTCTCAAAGAGTTGGACATGACTGAATTGAGAGAGAATAACAAAAAGACAGGAAAGGAAGGTTTGGAATAGGTAGTCACAGAGATTATGAAACATAAAACAGTAGATTGCTATGTCTTTCCCAATAGATGTGATAATACTAGTTTCTTTTCCCTGAGCAAGAGATAGAGGGTGAGGAAGGTGGTCAATCAGCAACAAGGCAGAAGGCAAGCTTCCCTAGATTGGTAGGCCCTAGAATCCTGGTAGATGGCTAAAAATGAGGAAAGATGGTCTCAGGTAGACTAGATATAGAGAGATGATATGAAATGAGAATTAACTCACTAACTCTCCAATCCATGACAGTTTTACCCCTAGGCAAGTCTGGAAGATGAATGGATTCACTCCCCCTAGACTGGAAAGCTGGGCCTGGGTAACCAGGCAGCTATTCCCTCTTGGATTTCAGCCTTTCCCTCACATGCCATCTTGCCTGATACAAGTCACTGACTCCATTGACCCAAGGGAGGCCTGAAATAGGCTCTCTTTCACTTCTGCCTTGGTCTTTTATGATATAAAAAGGCATTAAAGAAACTATTGGCATTTGTATTTCTCTTATGGACAATCAAAGAAAGTTGGGAAGTAGGGAGTGTCTCTGTAATGACCTTGAATGGAAAGAAGGAAAACAAAGGTCCCTCTTCTATAAATTCGTCCTCATTAAGTTACCCTTTTAAAGATGACACTGATTCCTTCTCTTTTTTATAAGAACAGCTGTATTTTCTCAGTCTCTCTGCCTCTATCTCTCTCTGCCTCTCAAGAGGCAAATGGTGGAGCTGTGGATAGAGTGTCTGGCTTTGAGTGGGCAAGACTTGAGTCCAAGTTTGACCTCAGACACTTACTAGCTCTGTGACCGTGAGGAACTCACTCAAAGACACCTCTGTTTGATTCAATCTCCTCAACCGTATAATGGGGCTAAACAATAGCATCTCCCTCCCAGGATAGACAAACATTTGTGATATCATTGATCTTCTTTGGGAAACAAAGGACAAGCGACAGCCACCCAAGGTTGTTGAGAGAATTAAATGAGATAATATTTGTGAAGAATGCTTAGTGTAATGTCTGGCATATAGTAGGCACTATAGAAATTTATTTTTCCTTTGCCTACCCCCTCACCACTCCTCTTTTGTCACAAAATAAAATAACTGGAGTTAAAACAGCAGCTAGGCTGGGGCAGCTAGGTGGTGCAGTGAATAGAGCTCTGGCCCTGGAGTCAGGAGGACCTAAGTTCAAATCCAGCCTCAGACACTTAACACTTACTAGCCCTGTGACCTTAGGCAAGTCACTTAATTCCAACTGCCCTACATTCCCCCCTCAAAAAAAAAAGAAAGAAAAGGAAGACTCATCTTCATGAGTTCAAATCTAGCCTCAGACACTCACTAGCTGGGTGTCCCTGGGCAAGTAATTTAACCTTGTTTCCCTCAGTTTCCTCATTTGTAAAATGAGCTGGAGAAGGAAATGGCAAACCGCTTCTGTATCTTTGTCAAGAACACCCCAAATAGGATCAAGAAGAGTCACACGTGACTGAAAAAGGGCTAAAAAAAAATAGCCAAGTAAAACCAACCATCAGAGCAATTGCACCTGACAGCGTATTCTCAGGTTCACCTAACTGTGGACTTAACACTGGAAGGAAACTCAAAGCCCATCTAGCCAGACTCTGCAATTCTGCAAGTGAGTATATAGAGTTAAAGGTAGGGTATATGACTTTTGCAAGGTCACACAGGTAGTAAGCCTTGAAGGCAGACTGTAAACCAAAGTCAGCTGCCTTCAGAGCTAGTGTTTTTTTTTCTGCTCTTTGATATTCCTCGTCTGCTTTTCCTTCTCTGAAATGGGTTCCTCTCTTTTGAGGAATATGAAAAAATAGGTAAAAAGGCTGGGTGTTAAAGCAATGGCTTATCAAAAAAGAAGAGGCAGAAATAAATATTCCTCTCCACGAATCAACAAACATTTATCAAGGTACCAGGGACTGTGCTACTCAGTAGATATTCAAAGACAAAAAAGAGAAATGTCATCCCTTAAAAAATTTACATTTAGGGGTGGCTAGGTGTATCAGCAATGCCATATTCACAATGCCTATAGAGATTACAAATATGCTGATATAATTATCCATCACAAAATACATCAGGTTTGCCATTTGGGGCAATAAACTAGAAAATTTATTAAGATACCAAAAGACTGAGTCCCAAAACCAGAAAGTGAAAGCCATCAGAGTAGTTATGACATTGGCACAGGTAGATAAAGTAGAAAGCACCCACATTTTCAAGCCTTTAAAACAGAACAGGCTACCTCAGGCAAAGGTCCTCCTCTCCCCACTCACAGCAACCACCCAGCGCCCTGGAAGCGGGCTCCCAGCAGCTCCGGCTCCTGGCAGTCCTCAGCAGCAGTCCTTAGCAGAAAAGTCCTGCTCCCAGCAGCTCCGGCCCCTGGCAGTGCTCAGCAGGGGTCCTAACTCAAAAAAAAAAAAAGGCAACCGCCGCCAACTGCCAACCGCAGGACCGTTAGCTCGGCTTTTCACTTTCTCTTGCTCTGCTATGTCAGCACATCCATGGGGCATGGGAGATCTTTAAATCCCATAACCCTTACATTCGGCCTCAAGATCTTTCAAGTGCCTTACTTGGCAAAAAAAAAAAAATACAGTAGGAATAACTGGTGTCAACAAAATTTCACAACAATATAACAAGAATAGCACACAATAAACACAAAAAACCATATTTTAGGGTGGGGCTTGAGCACAAGCTCCCCATCATTCCCCCCACCCCGAACAAATGGGGCCCCAAAATCTTGTGGTAAGGGGTGAAGATCTCTTCTTCTATGGCTACTTGCTGCTGAAATCGGATGTAGAGCTGTCCCTGTCCTTAGGGGTCCCATTTGAGAGGTCAGTTCTTAATATGCTTGATGCCAGGTCCAAGGGTGACACATCACAGTTGCAGACAGGGGGTGACATCCAGCTTAAGCTATCAGGCATCTACAGATGGAGGGTACCAAGCCTGTGGAAACAAATCTAACAAACAAGGTGAACAAACAAAAAATCAAGAAGAAGCAAAGAGACAATAACCAGACTATTGTAGCCTCACTCACGGTAGAATAAATGATTTAAGGGTACAATTTTGTAA
>NW_027185804.1:12885857-12886002 GCF_028583685.1 Petaurus breviceps papuanus
ACCTCAGGCAAAGGTCCTCCTCTCCCCACTCACAGCAACCACCCAGCACCCTGGAAGCGGGCTCCCAGCAGCTCCGGCCCCTGGCAGTCCTCAGCAGGAGTCCTTAGCAGAAAAGTCCTGCTCCCAGCAGCTCCGGCCCCTGGCA
>NW_027185804.1:12886102-12887759 GCF_028583685.1 Petaurus breviceps papuanus
CTCAGCAGGGGTCCTAACTAAAAAAAAAAAAAAAAGGCAACCGCCGCCAACTGCCAACCGCAGGACCGTTAACTCGGCTTTTCACTTTCTCTTGCTCTGCTATGTCAGCACGTCCATGGGGCATGGGAGATCTTTAAATCCCATAACCCTTACACTAGGTGGCACAGTGAATAGAGCCCTGGCCCTGGAGCCAGAAGGACCTGAGTTCAAATCTGGCCTCAAACACTCAAAACACTTACTAGTCATGTTATCTTGGGGAAAGCCATTAAACCCAATTTCTCTTGCCTTCCCCCCCCTCAAAAAAAAAGCAAAAAAAAAAAAAAAAGAATTAAAAAAAGCTTACATTTGAAGTATCTAGGAGTAAGACAAGATTAGAATGTTGGCTTTAGATTCAGAAAGATCTGAGTTTGAATTCTCCCTCAGACTTTGAGTAGTTGTATAGCTCTGGCTAAGTCATTAAACCTCTCAGCCTCAATTTCCTAATCTGTAAAATGGATATAATAATAATAATACCTATCTCACAGGGTTGTTACAAGGATCAAATGAAATATAATATGTAGATTCTGAAAACCTTATAGCCTGCTGTACTAATTATTTTACTAAGGAAGAAACAGAGCCTGTTCATTCACAGAAAAGTAAATACAGGATATATATGTGATAAATGCAAAATGACTTTGGAGATGAAAGGAACGCACTAACACCAAGGAAGGATCAGTATTACAGTTGTCCCCAGAATGTTCTTGTTCAGTCATGTTTCAGTCATGTTTGACTTTTCATGACCCTATTTGGGGGGCTCACAGAAAATACACTGGAGCGGTCTGCCATCTCCTTCTCCAGATCATTGTATAGATAAAGGCACTGAGACAAATGGGGTTAAGTGACTTACCCAGGGTCACACAGCCAACATCTGAGGACAGATTTGAACTTGGGAAGGTGAGCTTTCCTGACTTCAATTCTGGCACTCTATCCACTACAGCATCCAGCTGCCCTGCCCTCAGAATGGGGCAGCCAAAAAACAGTGAGGGGGACAGGGCTATATATAACTCAGCTAGGAGTCAGGAGAGTGAGGACATATTAAGCTCATTCACTTTCCTTATGACCTTGAATGAGGTTTTTACCACTACCTCATCATTTCCTCATCTATATATTGGTGGAAAAAAAAATACTTTACTCTCAAGTTTGCTGCAAGAAGCAAATGAGATAAAAGCTATGAAAAAAATTCCTAAGTGCCTTTCAAAGCTCAGCTTAAATGCTACTTTCAGTAGGAGGTTTTCCCTTATCCCTTCCACTGCTATTGTTACAAGCACCTCCACTTAAGAAAAAAAAAATACCTTGTTGTTAATATAAACGTGTATGTTTATGTATGCATATTGTCTTCTCCTATAGAAAATAAGTTCCCCTGAACAAACAAAAGATTTGTATCAAAGTACAATTTGAGTATTAGCTAAATGCTAGGGTTTGAAATTGTCCATTTTGTAAAAATCTATTCAAGTCATCACCTCTACTGCTACATAATCATACCTCAATAAAACTTGATGGAGGAAGAAAGGAAGGAAGGAAGGAAGGAAGGAAGGAAGGAAGGAAGGAAGGAAGGAAGGAAAGGAAAGGAGAAGGAGAAGGAAAGGAGAAGGAAAGGAGAAGGAAAGGAGAAGGAAAG
>NW_027185804.1:12887769-12918260 GCF_028583685.1 Petaurus breviceps papuanus
GGAGAAGGAAAGGAGAAGGAAAGGAGAAGGAAAGGAGAAGGAAAGGAAAGGAAAGGAGAAAATAAGGTCCCTAAGAGCAGAGAGTTTTATTTGATCTTCAAATAGCAGCTAGCAGAATGTCTCACACATAGTAGGCACTTAATAAATGCTATTGATTGATAAAAGGCATCATACAATTATAAGATGATAATATTACAAAATGAGATAGTGCATGTAAAGCATTATGCAAACCATCAAGAACTCTATGAGGGCTATTTTTATAGTCGTGCCTTTGAAGCCAACAAATAAAGGTAATTTCTCAGTATCATGAGAACAGTTATCTATGTCCTGTTTTACAGATGAAGAATCTAAGACTGGGAGTGGTTAAGCAACTTGGCCTGACTGCCAGCGGGAGACCCAGGCCTGGCACCCCAGACTCCTGGTTCCTTGTCAAGCTCTTGCTTCCCGCTCAATCTCTGAGCTAATAGGGAGCTGCCTCCATTTGGATCGATGGAGCAGTGCTTCTCATTCTGGTCAGAAGGCCCTTCTGGGGGCTGGGATACATTGAGCCAGAGCCACAAATCACCTGTTGAGGTCAATGATATTGACATTTTCTGCTTCCTTAGGAGCTGCTCCGTCTACCAGCTACAGTAAATCTGAATTAGCCTCATAGGGCATGTCACTGATGTTCCTTACTCCAGTGGAGACATTTGTCATGTCATCATCACAAGGTGATGGGGGCTTGATTCGATAGAAAATAAGGGGCCAAGAAAAAGTTCAGGCAACATCTTCAGAGCCTTTAAAATGTGTGAGAATGCAGACTTAGGCTCTGTGCAGCTGATCATTAGACACCCTATTCATTCATTTATCTATGCATGTGTCTATCCATTCAATGACCATATAGAAAAAAAGCATTGTGTAGTAGGAAGAACTACATGCAGCAGTAGATAGAGTACTGGGTCTAGAGTCAGGAAGATCTGAGTTCAAATCCAACCTCAGACACTTAAGTAGCTGGGTGACTCTGGACACGTCAGGTAACCCTATTTGCCTCAGTTTCTTCATCTATAAAATGAACTGGAGAAGAAAATGACAAAACACTTCAGTATCTTTGCCAATAAAGGGGTCTTGAAGAGTCAGACATGACTGAACAACAGCATAATATAGTAAATAGAACCCAGGATTTGGACTCTGGAGAATGGGAAACTGAATCCTCTGATTCTTACCAGCTGTGTAACCCTAGGCAACTCATTTAATCTCTGTCAGCCTCAGTTTCCTCATCTGAAAATGGGGATAATTATACCTATAATCCCCATACCTATAAATAGAAAGCCAAACTCAGAACAATGAGATCTGCTTTCATGTATGACTTCTAACCCACAGTGGAAGTATTCCTTAGGCAAAAACACTGAAAGCAGCAGATCAGGTACTTTACTGAAATGATAGAAGAATTCCCTCTCAACAGGAGTTCACTGTACCAATGAAACCAGAGATTATTACAAGAAGGCCCGCTATGTACAAGGCTCTAGGCCTAATCCCATATCTGCTTAGTCAAAGCAAAGTTGAGAATTGAGGTAATTACTTAGATAATTCAAAGCAAAACACAATTTTCCTTTAGTATTTTAAAAGCTATCAACACCTGCTTCTTTCTCCAGAGACTATACTTTAATGAGGGGGGAAGGAAATGCCTCAGAAGACGCTCTCAGGTCCGTGCTAGTCAGCCCAGACTATTCATCATCATAAGCAGTTCCCATAGTGACAATCCTGCCTCAGGTCATGCTCACAAACTCATTCTCGTAACCAACAGGGAGACAAGACCAGGGAGCTCCCCAGAGAACCCCTCTACCCAGAGCTGCAGTTGTGCTCAAGTAATTACCGAAGTCCACAGGGATGAAGTGCGCATCACCATTTAAGTGACCCTGGTCATTCAAGAGGCATCTATGAGAAAAGTCAGTGGAGGAGAAAGAGTATCTAGAATGCCAGAGAGCATGCAACCTTCCTTCCCTACAAGGCTTTTCTTGATTCCCCACATATGCACAACTCAACTCCTTCCTCTACAAGGTTACCTTGTAATGGTTTGGAATAGAAGCCAGCGTCCTAACCACTGTGCCGACTTGTTGTTATTGCTTGGTAGTTTTCAATCATGTCTTTGTAGTAGCATGCATATGTATATTATCTCTCCCATTAACATATGATTTCCTTAAAGAGAGGGTCTTTTTTACTTTGGTCCATATACTGTAGTTGACACAAGAAAAGGGGAGGGCATAAGAGCAATGCATTGATCATATAACGTTGGGCATCAGATTTGTCTTTCTGTCTCATCCCATTACTAGACAGCAATCTTCAAGAGGGCAGGTACCACATTTTATCAAAACTTTTAACACTGATCAGAATGTAGCACTTAGCTCTGCACCACAGGAGATGCTTAGTAAATATTTGTTGGATAAATGAGTAAGATATTCTAGCCATCCAACTGGGATCAGTTATCTGTAATGATGGCTTCAGATTAGGGACTAGAGGAGAGTGTGTTTGATGATGCCAGAATCTTACCAGTGCTAGTAACTGACAGACCCGCCCATTGTACTTCTGGAAATAAAGACTATGATTCAAAGGTACACATGTGAATAGAATTAATGAAGAGAATAAAGTAAAAAAAAAATTTTTTTAGAAAAAGGTAAAGCAAAAAGAAAAAGAAACTGAAAGGGAGGAAGGGGGGTTAATTAATTACTTTACTGAGATAAGAGAGAGGAACAATTAGATAAAAACTATATAAAAAAGCAATTAATAAGTAAAAGAAATCTCTAAAATCAAGGAAGATCTTAACAAAAAGGAAGATCTTAACAAAAGGCTTAATGAAGAGAAGAGAGCCTTTAGGAAAAGATTAATAGATTAGTACCAAAATAGATTAATCAAAAATAATGGAAGAGACAAAGTAGTATCTTGCAATGGGAAAATGAACCAAGAAAATCCTAATTCAGAAAAAAAAATCATTTTTAGAGACAATTAGAGGAGAAGATAAACACAACTGATAAGTTTTAAAATGTGAATTATTTGAGTAATCCAATAAACATAGAGTTGTGGGTTATATTATAAAATGAAACCCCACAATCTGTTACTTATAAGAAATGTGCCTAAAAATAAGAAATGTAGAGAATAAATATGAAGACCTGGAACAGGATTTACTATGCATCAGGAGAACTCCAAAAGGCTAGCTTAGCAAATATTCTATCAGATGAATCCAAATATTCAAAATACAAATAAATGACATTATGCCAAAAGGAACTATATACAACAAATCAATATTAATATAAAATTCATGTGATCCAAAAGAAACAGCATCTAAATTCATAAAGGAAGAACTAATTGACTTGCTAAAAGATCAAATAACACAAAGTAAAAGGCTATTTTGATGTCCTTCTCTTTGTTTTTGACAAATCTAAAAGAAAAATAAACAATGAAAATTGAAAATTGAAAAAAAAATTGCTGGAGAAACAAGAGGTAAAAGATTTAGAATGGGACTGCTAAAGAAAATACACCCTTTTCAGCACCACATGAAACTTTTGCAAATTTACCATGAAATAAGGCATGGAGTTATTTCAAATAAATGTGCAAAAGCAGATATAATAAATATATCCCTCATAGACTACAATGCAATATATATATATGTATATATATCTATATAATCAGTTTAATCAAGCACAAGCAAAAGTAAAGACTCAAATAGAGACTTGATAATTAAATCCTAAATAATGAGTGGACCAAGGAATAAATCATAGAGCCAATTAGTAATTATAAGGAAGAAATTATAATGATAAAAATACCATGATTTCTAGGATGTAACTAAATCAGTCCTCAGAGAAAAAAATCCTATCTAAAGTCATACATTAACTAAATAAAAAAGGACAAGATTAATAAAGTGAATATGCAGTGTAAAAATTAGAAAGCCTACAAATAAACCTAAAATAAGCACAAAGAGGAATTATGGATAGTTAGAAGAGAAATAGATAAGATAAAAAAATATACAAATGATCAACTAAAAACTAGCTCTTTGAAAAGACTAACAAAAGTGGTAAACCTTTAGCCATCTCAATTTAAAAGAAGATTATAGAGAACAAAATCAACAAAATACCAAATACAAAGTGAAATCATAACAAAGCCAGGAGAAATAAATAGAAACATCAGAATCTATTATGAATAAATATATGCTTCCAAAACTAAGAATACAAAATAAATAAAAGCATAGCTTCCAAAATATAAAATACCCAAAATAACAGGTCAAATAGAGATCTTAAATCATCTCTCATAAAATCACAAAGAACTAGCTTTAAAGTACTACCAAATATGAAAACTCCAGGTCTTGATGGATTCATAAGCGATTGCTATCAAATTTGTAAAGAATAATTAATACTTGGGGAGGCCAGGTAGCACAACGAGTAACAGCACCGGCTCCAGTGTCGGAATGACCTGGGGATCAAATCCGGTCTCAGATACTTAGCACCTCACCCAGAAATAACTGGCCCTGTAACCTTGAGCAAGTTACATAACCCCAATTGCTTTAAAAAAAAAGAATAATTAATACTAGTACTACACAAATTCTTCTCAAAATTGAGAAAGAAAACAGTCTACTAAGCTCATTCTTTAAGACAAATATAGTCTTGATGCCTAAATCAAGGAAGGATAAAGGAGAATTGTAAATCAACATTATTAATGAATATTGATTTAAGAAATTCAAATAATATATTATTAAGCTATAGCAATTAATCCAAGAAATCATTCATTATGACCAAATTGGCATTATACTATGGAGGCAAGGAGTTTCAACATTAAGAAAGTAATCAGGGGCGGCCAGGTAGCACAGCGAGTAAGAGCACCGGCTCCAGTGTAGGGATGACCTGGATCAAATCCAGGCTCAGATACTCAGCACCACACCCAGAAATAACTGGCCGTGTAACCTTGAGCAAGTTACTTAACCCCGATTGCTTTAAAAAAAAAAAAGTAATCAACATTATTAAGCAAATTGAAAACATAAGCATCCAAAACCACATGATTATCTCAATAGATACAGAAAAAAGACTTTGACAAAGTACAGCAAACATTTATGTTAAAACTACAAAATAAACATGAAGGAACTTTTTAATGCCAGCAAAAATATCTAAATCTAAAAGCAAGAATCATATGCATTGGGAATACACTAAAAGCTTTCCTAGTAAATAAAGGAGGAATGTAATGATGCATAACTTCTCCACTATTATTTGATGTTCCTAAAAAAAAAATTGATAGTAATAAGAAAAGAGCAAGAAATTGAAAATGTAAAGGTAACAAAGAGGAGATAAAACTACTGCATTTGCTGATCAAGTGATCACTTATTTGGGAAACCATAGTGGATCAGTAAAGATACTAATTAAGAATTAACAGTATCAACAAAGTTGTGGACTACAAATTAAACAGTATTCTTATAATCAATAGCATTCCTTTATAATAATAATGATAAAATATAAGAGTAAATAACAGGAAGGAAAATCACATTCCAAATAATTTTAAAACATATTTAATACTTATGTAAACTGCTAAAGAGCAGAAAATACTTATATAATTCATTTGAAAAGTTCTCCTTAATGCAATAAAGATAAGTGAAATACCTGAAGGATTATCCATTGCTCATGGCTGGTCTGGGCTAATTTAATAAAAATGATAATACTACCAGAGTTAATTTACATTTTACATGTCATACAAATCAAATTATCAAAGGGGTGTTTTAGAGTACTCAATAAAATAAGACTGGAGTTCATTAGACAAGGGGTGTTACATGGTCAGAACTATGATTTAGAAAAGTCATAGTCAAGATTTTTTCAGAGAGTCTATGAGGTAAAAACTATTTTCATAATAATACTAAGGTATCTTGATTTCTAATATGGAAAATATCAATAGATATAACCCCCATAAACAAAAACTCTTGGGGGGGTCCTTAATAATGTTTAAGAATGTAAAGGAGTCCTGAGACCAAAGAGTTAGAGAAATATTGTTTCAGAAAAAATAATCTTGGGGTGGCTAGGTGGTGCAGTGAATAGAGCACTGGCCCTGGAGTCAGGAGGACCTGAGCTCAAATTTGGCCTCAGACATTTAACACAAAACTAGCAATGGGACCTTAGGCAAGTCACTTAACCTCAATTGCCCTACCTTCCCCCTTCCAAAAAAAAAAAAAGAAGAAAAAGAATCTTGATGCCTTAATTGGATGATAGATTAGAGTGGGGAAGGATTTTATGTGGGGAGACCAGTTAGAAGGTTTTTGTAGTAGTTCAGAGAAGAGAAAATAAGCACATGCTTCCATAACTTTCACTTAGAAGGATTGTTTTTTTTTTTAATTTGTTTTTGTTTGTTTGTTTGTTTGTTTTTTTGGAGAGTGGGTGGGTAGGAGGCTGTGGAGCACTAAGCATAGGGATATAAGAGAAAGAGTATAGTATGGTAAAGTTAACACAGGTGGGATTTTTGCTTTGTTTTGGTTTTTTGGAATGTGGATTTCATTGCAATATAAATTTACTGAATTTGCACAAAGCCAGAACTGTCTGTATGTAAGATGTAAAAGTGGAAATGGCAACATATTGATTGTATAGGCTGAATGAGAGTGAGGAGTCAAGGATGACAGAGATGTTTCAAGTCTGGGTGTCTGGAAGGACCCTGGTACCCCGGACAGTTACAGGGGAGTTGGGAAGAAAAGAGGGCTTGAGGCAGAGATAATTACTTCTGTTTTGAATATGTTGGATCTGAGATACCTTTGAGATGTCCAAGAGGCAGATGGTGATATGCGAATGAATATCAGAGAACAGTAGGGGCTAGATATATAGAAATGGAAATATCTGACTAGAGATTTCATTGAACCCATGAAAATTTATGAGCTCACCAAATAAAATAATACAGAGAGAAAAAAAGAAAAGGACAGAGACTTGGGGATAGTCATGGTTAGAAGGCGTGACATGAATGAAAAACCAGAAGGGGAGAGTGAGAAGTGGTCATATAGATAGGAGGGGGATTAGGGAGAGAGCAATGTCATGAAATCCTAGAAAGAAGCAAGTATCTAGGAGGAAAACGTGATTAGAAGCATAAAATACAGAAAAGAAGTCAAGAAGTACTAGGATCAAGAAAAGGCTGTTAGATTTGGAAAGTACTCACCGTGTGTAAAGTTCTTAGGATACAAATGGAAAAGTAAGATCTCAAGGAATGAACATGAAAGTAATAGGAGGATATGATATACATTAGAAGTTTAGTTGCAAGTAAAATATGGAAAGGATCAATGATCCTTAAGGTGCAGCATCAAGGCTGATGGTAATACATCTTCTTTAGTGTTGCTTCTATTGATTATACATGCATATATATATATATATACATATATATATATATGTGTGTGTGTGTGTGTAGTTATGTGTGTATGTATGTGTGTAATGGGAATGTAAATTTTTAAGATCTTCCTTGCCCCTAGGCTAAAGTGCACCTGGAGCCTGGGGTGGGAGGCTTGTTTTTCAGTAGATACTTTTTGATTGGCCAGTGAATCAATAAGGTTGTTACATTCTCTGAGCTAGGAGAAGGCTATATAAGCCCTGATGTGTAGTTTTGTTTTGGGACTCACTTTGAGAAGTGTTCTGTGATTTGATCAGATGAGATTCTGGGAAGCCATTGTTGAGAGCTCCCCGGCTTTGAAAAACCCAGATGTTGATTTGGTATGGATGTAATGGTTGGACAGTTTGGAAACTGTCTACTTGATCTGTTTCTCTGTCTTGATAATTCTGTCTGTATATTCTGAAGTTCGGGGTGCTGACCTTTTTCCCCTGAAATAGGTAAACAATACATATTTGACTGATTAAAGTAAGCTTGTTAACCCATTTTGAGTTGCTTTCCTTTAACAAAGCAGATCTAAGAGCCTGTGTTGGCAGCCACCCTGGGGACGCTGGGGTGCTTGCTGCTACAGTGTGTATATATAGTTATATGTGTATGTATATATATATATACGCATATATACATACATATACACACATATACATATATGTCTTAGTGGGTTTTTAAAAATTTAATTATCATAATATGGGGGAAAAAGCCTGGAGTCCTATACAAATTATGTAGTTTATTTTTACATTTCAAACTTGTCAATAACTTACGTAGACCTCACACCTCAAAAATATTTGCAATATAAAATGAAAGAAGCTATCTAGAAAGTTCACTGTGGCCTTCCAATGAAGTCATAAATAACCAGATTAGAGATAATAATTATTTACAGAAAATAAAAAGTTGTCTCTAAATGGTTGCAGTTGTAATCATAAAATGAACTTATTACTTTATTGATTTTTTATACCTACAAGTAGACCTAAAGTACTCATGAAAAGCTCTCATAAAGGAAAAACCCCAAGAAGTTTTAGAATGCCTAGTAGCCAAACATCTAGAGTATTATAATGGCAAGCAAATAAGTACTTAGCTCCTTTTTTCAGTTATTTAATTATTTAGAACTTTGTTTCAGTTCAAGTTTCTTTTGAGCCTTGCCCATGATTATATCAAGTCTTTGTTAAGATACAGAACTTTTGAACCCCACAGTGGGAGGAACATGCTTATGCAACAGGAAGGGGCAGAACAAGAAAGAGCTAATGATCACATATAAGGAGAAGCCCAAGCTGGGAAAGAGCAGAATTGAGAAGGGGAACTTTGTGGTGTCCAGGCACTGTGTTCTGTCTGTGTTGATTTTTGTTTGTGATACTTTGTACAGAAGCACTGAGACCTTACTGGAAGCCCTAAAAGAGGATTTTCTTGTTATCTGTTTACAGAAGTCCTGGAATGAGGGTTTCAGAAGCCCTGGGTCCATACTGATGATGTGTGTTGAGTTCTCCGACCTTGTTGGTGGGTCTGTGTTGATTTCACAGGCAGATAGTGAATTGATGATGGTTCCGGCAATGTACATGAATGTTGTTTTGGTACTGTTAAGCTTTGTCCTTCCAGAAACAGAAACTGTGAAGGACTTGAGGTGGACTGGACACTGTGAACTTCAATAGGAAACTGGATGAGGAACTGCATGAGGAGCTGAGAGCTGCCTATATTTGAATCCAAGTGATAGTTGGGTAAATTCAGGCAAGAGCTGGACCCATGGAAGAGGAACCATGGAATCTGAAATTCAGCCTCTAGTCAAAATGAAAAGACCTCTCCTTGGGTACTTAATGCTGACTGAGAAGATAATGATTTACTGTGGCCTAGGGATGAGAGAACTTTGTACTCTGTACCTTGTACCTCTTAAGGATGATTGAGTTAAGGATGATTGGAAACTAATCTCCAAATAGAAGAGAGAAGACTTTTTGACTGAGAGATTAAGACAGTGTAACCTGGGGTGGAGAACTTTGACCTTTGTACTTTGCTTAAGGAGGCTTGCTCCTTAAGGATGATTGATTTAAGGACTTACTGAATGATATCTTTGTTTAAAACTATGTGGCCACTTTGGTGAAAACTATGTGGCCACTTTAGTGATAAGTTATGTTATAATATTGCGAATGCTGTACTTTGGTTTCTGCAAATGTTTTGCTTTAGTTTACTGCATAAATAGAGAGTTCACTATACTATGTGATGAGAACCTTAAAGCTGTTCACAGCAGCAGCTCTCTGGAAAGGTACTCATGCTTGGATTTACAAGTATGAGATCAGAAGTTGGATCAGCCACTGAATAAGTTTCTGTTTCTTTCTCTCTCTCTCCCTCCCTCAAGATACAGATACACACACACATTTATATATACATATATATATGCATGTACATATGTGTGTATGTGTGCTGCATACATGTGTGTATTATCTATATATACAATGCACATATATGTATTGTGCATAGATGCGCACACACACACACACATACACTAGATGTTTTCTACATAGTCTGGAATAGATGGCACAACACTCAAACTGGAATCCACTCCTGCCTCAATACTTACTAAGGATGTGATTGCGTGGGACAAGACAACTCTTGCCCAAAATAAAATAGCAGGGATAACTCCAAGTACAAACAGGAAGGATTTATTTAATTATTTCTTCTTTCAAGAAGAGCAGTCTCGCTACTAGAGGCAGTCTAGTAGGACAGGCAAAATAGAAAATGCAAAGCTTGGTTATATACCCAAAAGACCCCCTGTTTTCCCCTCAATTTGTCCTGTCCTGTTCCCATTAATTAGGAACTGAGGCACACAATCTTACCCCAAAAATCTGCTCGTGTTTGCAGATGAAGTGTCAATAATATCAAAAAGCAGAAAGTACATATCTAGTGGACATGAAAACAGACAAAATATGTCATCAGTATCAACTTAGATATGAAAGCAGAAGATAAATGTTCTAACAATATCAATATAGATATGAAATCAGACAATGTTTTATGAATCATGGGAATTTTAGGACAGAGTGACCTGCCTGAAGTTCTGCAACAGGAGTTCCAATTTTATATTTGTACAAGTTAGATGGTGATCAGTGAAAACAAGTCTGGGACATTTGAGCTGTGGTTAAATTTGCAGGGTCTGTGCTTCCCCTCCTATGCTTAGCTACGCTTAGCAAAAACTTCAACTTATGACCAGGGAAGTAAGGCAAGGGTCCTAGATTCCCAGCCCGGGCTACTAAATCTTTGGTATTTTATTACAATTCTGTTCAGATTTCTGAAATGTTACCTGAGAAGTTTTCACTTTTATTCTGTTCATGATCATTGATGAACCATTTAACTTCTTAGAATCACAATTCTGAGTTACATAGTCTACAAAATGAGTGTATTAATTCTTATACTGTGTATCTCACAGGATTGTCAAAGTGATTATTAGGTCAAAATATCCTTGCCTGTAAATTCCATTCATAATTCCAAGAAAAAAAATCTGAGCCATTTTCTATACAACAATCCTTCAAATACTAAAAGGAAGCTCTCCACCACTCCACACACACACACACACACACACACACACACACACACTAGCACAAACACACACATCAATTCTTCACCAGGCTATATATTTCCACTTTATTCAGTCAATCTTTGTCACAGAGACCCCATCCCATCACCATGAACCTCTCCTGGTGAAGTTCCAGAAACCTTTCTAAGAAGCACCAGGAACTGGACACAAGTCCCTAGAATGTGTCTGACTAGGGGCAGAGTACAGCAGGACCATTTCCTTCTTCATTCTGTAGGCTATGTTTCTGCTAATGGTGCCAATGATCATAATTATCTTTTTTGGCATCCATATCCTGCTTTTTTATGACCATATTTTTACTTTTATTGATTTTTAAAGAACACACACTAAAAAATATACAGCTCTTCAATTTCATATTCTGAGGGGAATGGTTTTGCAAATATCTTTACATGGCTGAATCAGTCATTGATTTCTCTTGAATATGAGAAGTGAAAGTCCATTAAAGGATAAAATTAGATGACCAATAAAATTAAGCATACAACCCCCAACCTGCACCAGTAGAAAAAAAGAGAAAACTGTTCCTTAGGGAGAAAAAATAGTTGTCTTCAAATTCTTGAAGACCGGCTTTCCACTAGGGATAAAGACTAGGTAACAGAAGTATACAGGGAAGCTTTCGTTCAACATAAGGATTAGAGGTCTAGTGCTGGAAGGGACCTCAGAGACCCTGTAACTCAACCTTATTCTTTTTTTAAAGAAACTGAGTCCAGAGGATGTCAAGTGGCTTGACCAAGGACACACAGGCATTAATTGTCATAGAGTCAGTCTTTCTGAGGCAAGGTTTGAACTCTGAATTCAAAGTCAGAGCTCCTTCTCCATTGTTACAAAGAAAAACTTCCTGCCAATTGAAAGTAAGAAAATAGAAGGATCCTTAAAGTTTACAACACATTTCCTATATGTTATTTCATTTATGAGCCATTCTCTCTCACTGGAATTTAAACATAGGGTTTGTATTCAATTTGTAGATATGTTATAGAGCAGTGGAATCAAACTCAAATAGATCCCTCCAATCCACACATTGACTTAGAAAACTACAAATTAGCATTACCTATGTTTTATTGTATGTTTATTTATTTTGTTAAACATTTCCCCATTACATTTTAATCTGATTCTGGTCACACTTGGGAGTTTTTCAGACTGTGAGTTTAACATCTTCATTGTAGAAAGTTCATGTTTTATCATGCAGACTAAATTCCACTAAGGTCTTCTTCCAACTCTATGATTCAATAAATCAATTAATTAGCAAGCATTTGTTAAATACCCACTTGGAGTCAACCACAGTGCTAACTAGCACTGTAGGTACAAAAACAAAAATGAAATACTCCCTACTCTCAAAGAGTTTACATTCTTTTATACTTGGTAACAACTTTTTCTCCTTGTGCCTTACATAGTATTTTTATACCTATCTGTTATACTTAGAATCACAGATTGAGATACAGAAGGAAGACCACTAGAGATCATCCAGCCTAACTGCCTCATTTTACAATAGAGGAAATTGAGCCCTAGAGAAATACAACAACTTGCTAAATATGACACATAAATGGCAGAGCCAGGATTTGAAAATAAGTCTTGATTCCCAACCTAATGCTTTTTCCTGGGTATCTCATGGAACTTATTCTATATTATATATATATATATATATATATATACACACATACATATATATACAGATACATATATATACATATATATATGATAACTGTTTTGGGGGGGATTTCCTCTCCCCCAATAGACTGTGAAGGCAATAAGAACAAGGACATTTCATATTCAGACTGTAATATTCCCGCTGCTTAACACAGTACTCTGCTCACAGAAGACACATATTTGTTGAACTTAATGACATCCATGGTAGAAACAAACCTGAGTCTGAATTCCAGAAAACCTATCTTCAAAATTCCCAGAGTTCATATATTGAGCTTCTTAATGGAACAGAGAGAGACAGAGGATGAAGACCAAATTCATATCAAGTGAGAGCTGGGAAGGAGCTTAGAAAGCTGGTATTTGTTGTTCTCTTGTATTGAAATCTTCATGGCCCCAACTGGGGTTTTCATGGCAAAGATATTAAAATGGTTTTCCATTTCCTTCCCCAGTTCATTTTACAGATAAGGAAACTGAGGCAAGTAGGGTGAAGTGACTTGCCCAGAGTCACATAGCTAGTAAGTGTCTGAGGGCAGATTTGAACTTGAGGAAAAATGAGTCTTTCTGATTCCAGGCCCTGCACCTCATCCACTGTGCCAACTAGTTGCCCCATGATCTAGTTAACAAAAGCCCAAAAAAGGAAGTTATTCATCCAAGCTCACATAGTAAGTGGTAGAGCTAGGACTCCAGTCAGGGTCTTTTGCCTCCAGCTGAAAAATCTATTAAGCCATGTTTCCTTCCCCCTTAAGTGCTTGTTAAAATAAGAATAATGCAACCCACATTTATTTAATTGCACTGTTACAGTGACAATATATATATTTTTTAACCCAATGTTCCTGTGGAACACTTATCAGTTTGCTCTAATGTGCAAAGCTTTTTAGCAAAGCTTAACAGAAAAAAAAGAAAGTAAATAAAATGGTCTTTTGATGCATGCTAAGCTCCCAGAATGTGTATCTATTTCCAAATGGCATAATTATAGGTGCTAAGGGCAGACAAGAGGGAGAACATGCTTGTTTCCTTATAGGTAATTAGTGTTATTTAGTGAGAAGATTGGATTTGTGATTTTTTTTTCATTCTTAATAATTCTAGGCCATCTCAAAAAAATGCTCTTCAAGTCTAAAAATAAAATATATATATATGTATATATATACAATACGGTACATGGTTCCAATGGAAGAAAATATCTTTAGTGTTTTTCAGTGTCAATGAAAATCATTTCAGATTTGATTGGATTTTGCTATCTCCCCCCACCCAACTTTCATTTCATTTGCATCACTGGCCTCAGCATTAGATGAAAACAGATGCACTAGAAATGTGCCTGATGACTCTGAAATTAACCAACACAAAGTCAAGATTCAGCAATGGCTCCATGGAATGTGGTTAATGCAGATAAGTGAAGAGGATTTTTCTGTTTTGGACCATGAATCAACTGATCTGCCAATGATCCTACAATTCATTGGAGTTTTTAAAAAATGTTCTATATACCTATATTTATAAGACAGTGTGAAGAACTGAGGCAATTATACAGGTCATTCATTAAGGGAAAAATGCCTCAATAACAAGCAGCTTTGGCAGTAAATCTTTAGGAATAGTATCTCAACTGTGGATTTCTTTTTACATGTAGATGATAGCACAGAGGTGGAAGTTTTGCGGTTGTTCAAAGGATTTATTGACACAACTATAACAAAAAAAGCACTTCATGAGTTCAAATGAATGCATCCCATTTTTAACCTTAGAATTTTTCTTGCCACTTGTCTCATCTCTGATCTCTAAAAGGTGAGTAGCTAACTCTTAATGCATTGAAGGTAGATCATACCACCATGACTGAAAAACAAAAACAAAACCAACATTATTTTGGACTAAGAAGCTGCAGAAGACAAAATGAAAGTGTGCACCCTGCTTTTCCCATCATATTTGCATTGTCACAATCCTAGATATAATCTCTTCTCTAAAGCAGCTCCCTAGAATGCAAAGTTGATGCCTGGTTATGTGGTTTTTGTAAAAAAAAAAATATACCAACTCAGTCCCATGTTGAAGGACCTTTTCATTTGTTAAATTCTGACTTTTTTTCTGAAATGAACTGAATAAATCTTTTGATCAAAGTAAAGAATTAAAGAATATTGGGGGAGGGGATCACATACAATTTAGTAGCCACCAATATAAAGAAGCTGAGAACTTGGAATATGATATGGGAAAGGATATAGACTTAACCCCAAGAATAAACTTAGTCAGCAAAAGTAAACCTAATCCTAAAGAGAAAAAATAGATGTCTAATGAAATAGAGGCCTTCCAAGCATTCCTGATGAAAAGGTCAAAGGTGCCTGGAAACTTTGAAGTTCAAACACAAAAGATAAGAGAAACATAAATAGTTAAAAACAAATAAATAATAATAGGGCACTGAACAAATATCAGCTGCTTACATTAAAATATGGGGGAATGATATGTTACCTCTGAATCCTATCATTATCAGTGGTCATAGAGTGAGTCTAATTAGACAAAGCCTGGGAATGGTTTTGTTTTCTTGATGATATTAAGAGAAGAATGGAAAAAAGAGAGGAAGAAGAATACACCAGGGAAGATGAAGGAAATGGAACGTTAGGGAAAATTATTTCATATAATCAGGATGCATATGCAGACATCTATACCAATGAGGGGGATAAGGTTTGGGGCAAAAGGGGAAGGTAACATTTGAATCTCACTTTCCTCTGAACTGGTTAAAGGAGGAAATAACACATGTAGAACTGGGTAGAGAAATACATTTCATTTAAGAGGGAAATGTTAGCGAAAGGGGATAAGGAAGGAGAGGGAATTAAAGGGAGAGTATATTAAGAGAGGGATTAGTCCTGAGCCAAACAAACAATAATAATGTATAAATCAATTTCTTGCTTTTTTTTGCAGTAACAAAGGATGGAAATCTGAGGGGGAACCTATAAATTGAGGAACAGTCTATGGTATATAAATGTGATAGAATACTATTGTCCTATCAGAAATAACAAAGGTGGTTTCAGAGAAACCTGGGAAGACTTACCTGAACTGACATATAGTGAAGAGAATGAAGACTTTAATTTATATCATGGTGATAGAATAAAGACAAACAACTTTGAAAGAACTGGTACTCTAATCATCATAAAGACTAATCAGGATTGAGAGTGAGAGCAAGTGGGAGAGAGAGAATATTGTGTTGTGTAAGTGGAGTCAAGCAAAACAAACTCCCCACATTGACCATGACCAAAAATTAGTTTCCCATTCTGTATATTAGTCAATTATTCAATTCAATTCAATAAACATTTATTAAGTATCTACTATGTGCCAGGCACCACACTAATCACTTGGGATATGGTTAGCAACATAAACAAATTAGAAAAAAATGTTTTTCAGAACTATAATTAGGGAAAAGTTTACAAAACAAACAAGTAATCATATTGCTCCAACTAGGGAACCACAACGAGTCTTTTGAAGATTTGAGAGCTCCTCATCAGATAGGGGGCATCATAAGGGAAGCTAGGCAGCATAGCAGATCATCAAGCACCGGGTCTAGAGTCCAGAAGACCAGAGCTCAAATGTGTTCTCAGCTGCTTATTATCTGTGTGATCCTGGGCAAGTCATTTAACTCTGTTTGCCTCAGTTTCTTCATCTGTAAAATGAGCTAGAGAAGGAAATGACAAACCACTTTAATATTTTTGCCAAGAAAACCCCAAATGGAGTCACAGAGTTAGACGCGAATGAAATGGCTGAACAACAAAATCACAGAATATTCTCCATGTAGTATGGATGTATGTTACTCCTCCAAAGCTTATATGTCCCAGAACCCCATATCCCACTTTTAGAATTGACACATCTCCAAGTTGGCAAACAATTAGTACTAGTCTGATGACTAGCTTAGAGTTAATAGGGTTAGACTAGGCTGTTTCAGGTTACTAGACAGGATCCTAGGAGTAGATAAATATACAATCAAAATAGACAAGCAGATCTTAAATACTAAGTTTAAAGAAAAATGGAAAACTTCAGGGACATTCTATAAAATTAAATTAATTACCCACTTTTTGAGCAGGTCTAGAAGACTGTTTACCATTTATTTCCTATGTCTTTCTGGACCATGCTGGATGTTAGCTAAAGATCTAATTTGGTGAATATCCAATTTGTTATGATTCTCTTTCCTTTTGTTGTGAATAAGCAGCTCTATGAGTAGTCCTACATCTAGGTGATAGCCAGAACCTATATATCCCCAAACAAATAGATTCTCCTTGAGGTATACTGAACTATAGAGAAGGATATAGTAATCTCATTGGAGAGAGTGGCATAGGTTCAGCCACTATGAAAAGTTGGACTTGATAGAGAAATATCACTAAAGAACACCCTTCTCCAAACTAACGCCTTCCACATAGACATAATCATATCTTCCAAAAAGTCTTCTAAAAGATTATCCACCAGGGACAATGTATTTCATGACATTTTCTAAAGGAGTTAGTATAAGTTACCACACTCCTTTGCTCTCTGCCCATATTCATAAATTCAATGCCACATCACAAAATATGAAGGATCACAGTTTCATAAATTTAGAGGTGAAAGGGTCTCATTTAGTCTTAACCTTTAATTTTATAGATGAGGAAAATGAGAGTGAACAAGGATAAATGACTTATCTAAGGTCACCTTGGTAGTACATTACAGAGCCAATATTCAAGGCTTCTAACTCCCAACATTCTTTGAAAGGAGTGTCAAAAATAAAATTGTCTTCATGATCTAATCAGGGCTGTTTTCCCATAAGTAGAGGATGCCTCAGAATGTAGCTTGTCCTTCCCCAAACCAACTTGACCCAAGATAACAGCATTCACTTGAAGTGGAGGTCCATGAACAATTAGGCATATGCACTGAGCTAGAAACCTCTGACCATCTGGTGAAAGAATCAAAAGAAACTCAACATCATGCAAAGAGGCACAGCTGTCTCCATCTGCTTTCTGGAGTCACTCATTTACTATATGTAAGACTGCAAAGGTCCCAAGTAGTATAGCCAGTTGTGTAATGGTCCTCCAAATGTCACCCTAGTATCATAGTTTCTAGGGATGTTCTTTAAGCTATGTAGATTTCATGAGGTCAGAGCTTCTTCTACAATCTGAATCATGCCAGGGAATAGATTGTTTTTGGATTTGGTTATGAAATAATGTTGTTGAATCTCTGATCCCTACCAAGATGGACAAGATGCCTTTGAATTGGGTCCAAGAGAAAGAATTCTCCTTGGATCAGTGAGTGCATGCAAAGTAAACAAGATTCCAAAGAGGGAGGGAGAGAGAGGAGAGGGGGAAACAGGAGGGGGAGGGGGAGGAGGAGAGGGAGAAGTTACCAAAGGACTGTGAGAGATATAGGAAAAGAGGCACTTGTCACTTTGCTCAAAGACTATGTAAGCCAACACAGAGAAAGGGAGAAAACACGAGGAAGGGACATGGGGGACACTGGCTGCATAATCATTTATCATTTAACATTTATCATGTTACTTTTCTGCACATGAAAGCATTCTTTGTTAGTGGTGGTAATCCTAGACAATTATATGTAAAACAGATTAGATTTTTGATGAATCTCCAGAAGCTGTAAGGGGTTGAAGTATAAAGGAAAATATTCTAATAATTAGAACTACCCAGCCATGAGCATACGTTGCCTTATAATGTAGTGAGCTTCTCATAACTAGAAGTATTTAAATGGAATTTTAATAGTCATACATTGATGATTCTATAGAGGAGATTATGGCATTAAGGAGATGGTTAGACTTTATTTTCTGAGGTCTTTTCCATGATTTTATGATTGCAGAATCATAGAATATCAAAAATTATAGTAACCTTAGAAGTTTCTTAGTCTAACCCTTTAATTTTATTGATGAAGAAACGGAGGCCCACTAAGATGAAATGACTTTGCTAAAGTCACTGTAAAGGTAATATAATTTGAATTTGAAGATCCCTTTGTGTTGGCAAAGGTAGCAGGTAATTAGCACTTGATCAAGCTTCTGTTGGAGAAACAGAAGGTATGAACTCCTGTCTCCTGTTGCTGATGTAACAGGAGGGGGTTGGCTACAACAGGAAGTTAATGCCTGTATTTATATAAGGAAAAGCCCCAGGAAGGGGCAGTCAAAATTGCTTGGGACCAGCATCTGGAGGAAGAGCAGCTACAAAAGAGAAATGAGAATTGAGAACTGAGTCAGAATTTCCTGAGAAATTGTGGTGGTGGAGCTTCTTCTGAAGAGGAGACCAGGAGGCTGAAGAGGAGCTCAGGAGCCCAGGACCCTCCCATCCCCGAGCTGGATAAGGTGATTCTGATTTTTTGAATGAGCTGCAGAAGACTGAGGAAGCATGACAGGAATGCAAAGACTTTGTGGCTTGGTCGAGGCTTGAATTCCCAGGAACAGAAATTGTGAAGGATTTGAGATGGACTGGACCCTGTGAACTTCAGTGTGGAGCAGGACTTACATGGAGAGCTGGACAAGGAACTGGGAGGTGTATGCCTTTGAATCCAGGAGTTGCCTGCCTCGAGTCAAGATGAAAAGACCTTTCTGTGGGTACCAAGTAGTGATGAAATTGTAGTTTACTAGTGACCTAGGGGTGGAGGGTCTGTAATTGTACTTAGTGACTTCACTTAGTGATTAATGATACTTAGTAATTGATTGTTGAATAAGTGACTGATTGAGTTAACTTAGTGTGCCCTGTGAGTGGAAGACTTTGACTGTTGTATTTTGAGATGATTGTTCTTTGTTCAAAACTTTGTGACCATTATGGTGGAAACTATGTGGCCATTTTAATGATAACCTGTTGTGAATACTATATTGTGATTTTCTGTGACAAGTTGTAATATTGTGAATGCTGCACCTTGATTTTCTGTGAATGTTTTGCTTTGACTTCTTATGGAATAGAGTATTCACTATGCTGTTTTATCAGAACCTTAAAAGCTGTTCACAGCAGCCACCCTCTGGAAAGCTGTTTGTGCTTGGCATTACATTATGGCATAGTAGGTAGGATTACAAAGTATAGTGCCTCTATTTTTTCCAGGATCCATGGTCATTTAAATTGAAATTGTAAGGCCAAGGATCCTGGAGGGGTGGAATGTAATGGTAATGTAACTTGAATTTGAAAACCCCTTTTTGTATTGGCAAGTGAGCAGGTACTTAGCACTTAATAACTAATCAAACCTCTATGAAAGAAACAGAAGGTAAAAACCCCTGTCCCTGATGTGACAGCCAGGGATTGCCTAAAACAGGAAGTAGTTAATGCTGTGTGTATGTAAGGAAAAGCCTCAGGAAGGGACAGTCAGAATTTCTTGGGACCAGCATCTGGAGGTAGAGCAGGTACAGAAGAGAAATGAAAATTGAGAACTGAGTCAGAATTTCCTGAGAACTTGTGGTGGTGGAACTTCTTCTGAAGAGGAGCCCAGGAGCCCACAAGCCCCCATGCCCCAGGCTGGATAAGGTGATGCTGAGTTTTTGAATGAGATGCAGAAGACTGAGGAAGCATGACCTGGATGCTAAGACTTTGTGGCTTGGTTGAGCCTTGAATTCCTGGGAACAGAAATTGTGAAGGATTTGAGATAAACTGGACACTGTGGGCTTGTGAGCTCCAATATGGAACAGGAACTGCTTGGAGAACTGGACAGGACCTGGGCGCTGTCTGCCTCTGAATCCAGGTGACTGGCGGATTCAGGTAGGAACTGGGACCATGGAAAGGGATCCAGGAATCTAAGAGGCCACCCCAAGTCAAGCTGAAAGAAGACTTTACTTGGATACTGTATACTGACTGAGGAATTGTAAATTTACTAGTGACCTAGGGGTGAAGGGTCTGTGTATTTTCTTATGATTGAATAGTGAATTATGAAGGATGAAGAATGACTAAATGACTGTGCTTAGTAAGTGATTATTGGATAATTGACTGATTGAGTTAACATAGTGTGCCCCTTGAGTGGAAAATTTTGAGTATTGTACTCTGAGATGACTGAATGACTAAGGAGGCAAACCTCCTTAGGGATGATTGAATGTACTAAATGATTATACTTTGTTGAAAACTATTGTGACCACTTTGGTGAAAACTATGTGGCCATTTTAATGATAAGCTATTGTGAATGCTTTATTTTGGTTTTCTGTGATGAGTTGTAATATTTTGAATGCTGTACCTTGATTTCCTGTGAATATTTTTCCTTGATTTGTTATGGAATAAATAGAGTGTTCACTATACTGTGTAATCAGAACCTTAAAAGCTGTTCACAGTAGCATTCTTCTGGAAAAGCTGCTCGTGCATGGCATTACAGTCACATGGCTAGTGGCAGGTATGGGGCTTGAACCTCTATCTTCTGAATCCAAATCCAAAGCTTTTTCCATAACACTAGTTCACTTCACAATAAGAGAAATTTATTGCTTAAAAAAATTAATAGCAGCAGAGTCACACTTTACTTGGAATATTCAATCCCAGAGAGGGTGGGGTTGAGTAAAGAAGCATGTTCCTTGAAACTTTTAACTTAAGGCATTATCTGTAGAAAGTTGGGTGACTCCAGGAATTTATTTTTTTAAGATTTGAGCTTTCTTTTATTTTACATATATGCTAATATTTGTTTCTAATGGTAGCCACCTTGGGACAGGGAGGGGGGAAGGAAGAAAAAGAAGACATTTACATGACAACCTTATGGTATATTTAAAAGGAATAGCAAGTTGTACATAACAGACTTACAGCTTCATGTACAGTTTTTAAATTATACTATGTTACAGAAATGCTTGTTTTATTCCATAAATTAAAAATAAAATAAATTTTAAAAGATTTAAAAATATATGAGCATTCTTTTTATAATTTACAGAACACCTTCACATACACTCTCAAATAATGATACAGAGCATCAGAAAAGTGAAGTGAACTTGCCCAAGGTCACATAACCAGTAAACCTCAGAGAGAGCTAACCCCAAGCCCAGAGTTCTTTCCTCTAGATCACAGAAAACCATCAACACATATCCCTTCCCAAATTAGATATCACTGAGTGGCCAGTTAACAGTTACAATGCATAGTCTGAATCATCCCTTATCCACTCCAGTGAATCTTTCCTCCATCCCAAAGAAGAAATGATCTAAAGGAAATCAAATTGAAGAGAACTTAAAGCTAGGAAGGAATTGACTTAAAGATGATGTTTTCTTTCATTCATGAGTGGATGGAGCTTGAGATCTCTGCAATGTGCCTGCCTCTGAGGCAGGTATGTTCTCAGGGCTGATTGCTCTCCACTGATAATTCCATTTTCCTAGATTCACAGGCACATAAATGGTCTTGATTGGGTGCTTGGTCAAATAGACTGCTTTAAGGCAAGCTGCTCAGAAGGGCATATGACTAGTTCTGCATCCTTGCTTCTCCACAGAAACACATCATCAGCTCAATTGATGGGTTTCAGCTCCAAATACAGGTTGAAATGTCATCACAGCATCCACCATTCCACAAACGGATTTGATAGCATTCCTGACCTAATTCACTTCAATTTTCCATTTTTTTATAGATGAGGCCTCCACAGCAAAGAGAACAGCAGACCTTTATTACTGTATTACATATGGCAATGATAAACATTGCTTCTGCAAAGCTCCCAGAATAGGAGGCAAGTGATAGGATGTAAAGGGGATTGTCAGAATGATCTTTTGCTAACTGTGTCCTGGGTACTTAGAGGAGCCTAAAAATATTCACATGCACACATACCCAACTACCCAACACATGTGGGAGAAGAAAGCCCAGGGAGAGGTCAGCCATTTGTTATTTAAATAGAGCATTAATGTAATAGAAGGTATTTGCTTGTTTCAGCAAGACCGCAACCATAAACTTTGCAGAGTAATATCTTGCCTTTAATAGCAGTGCTCAGGGATCATTAGAGGCAGCCATGGCAATATGTCCAGGGGAATAATGGATGGCTGTGCTGTCCAGAATTTCTCATCCTACATTACCATTATTAGAAAGTTTTTTAAAGGTGACCTGGAAGGCACAAAATACCAACTATATGACACTTTCCAGAGCACTTTGAATTAACCAGTGGTTCTACAGGAAGCAGGAGAGCTGACATTTTCCTAAGATGTTTACAGACACAAGGCAGTCTGGTATGGCAGGCTCAAGCCTGGAGTCAATAAGGTCTTGGTCCAAATGCCACCATTGACACTTACTTGCTCTATGAACCTGGCAAATCCATTTTTACAGTGCTTTGGATTTACCTAGAAAATCATAGATAGATAGCAATATGCATACACATGCAGTTCTCACACTGATAAAAGCATGCAATTTTCATGTATTAGCATTATACACCAGTTCCATGAGAAAGGGATCTTGAGAAAAGAAACTGGGTCTCAAAAAGATTAAGTAACTTATTCAAAATCACACAGTTAGTGACAGGGCCAGTACTCAAACCTAGAAAATAAGATTTCTGGTCCAGTTCCTTTTCTGATTATGCATCACCTCAATGCAGTCCTCTAAGGCACTTCGTGTATCAGGTTGTCATTTATGACATCTCCTCAGTCTAACTGATAAGAAGGAACAGCCTAGCACTATAGATAAAGTGCCAGCTTTGAAATCAGGAAGATATGAGAATCAAGTCCAACTCTGACACTTACTAGCCATGTGACCCTGGCCAAGTCACTTACCCTCTCAGGGTTCTAGACAATCCTCTAAGTCTATAAGTTGCAGAGAACATACTAACCTGCATTGGTAGAAAGAGTTTTCTTAACTGAGAGTTCCCTATGCCAATGAAATCACAGGTGTAGCCCCTAGGCCCTTCCAACAGACAAAAAATGCAAATTGCTTTCACTGACAGAAGAATGAAACAAGAATATGAATCTCTGCCATGCAACAGGATTTAAGATAACTGTCACCAACTTGGCTGTTCTAAAGCATTTGTAGTTATTTCTCATATATCAAACCTTCAGAATAATTTCCACAGCCTGACCCTAAGCAAGTAAAGGTAGGGGGTGATCAAGGGGGATTGAATGAGGAAGGAACAATATCCAAAAGTCAAACAGAAGAGAGTTCAAGTCTTATTTTTTTTCCCTAGCCTCAAAAAGACTCAGTGGTAGATGATGGGGTCACAGGACCTATATCATCAGGGGAGTGAAGTGAAGGAAATTCAGCAACTCTCACCCAATTAGAAGCAATGGCTAAGAATTCCCAGGGAAAGTGAGTAAAAGTAGGAGGAATTTTTGACTTTCTGAGAGGCCCTTTTAAATGCCTTCTGAGTGGGGATGTTAATTAGTACTAATAGAGCTAAAAATACATCAACTACATGTCATCTCTGATCACAAAAACTGTAACACTTTCCTGTGAAAACGGATGCAGACTTAGAACCTGTAAGTATCAATGGGAGAGAGACTCGGGCAACATTAAGCAACATATTTCCAAGTGAATGACTCTGAACAAACTTGGAAATATCAATAATGAAATGCTGAAACTGATGTGTCAGGGAAACCCAAATCCAAGCAGCAGAGAAGGGTGTGGAATTGGGGTTCAATGTCATGATTTGCCAGAGCAAACCCAGAATGTGTTCTTCATGGTTTCAATGAATCATGCAATTCAGGAGCAGTAAGTTGAGTTCTCTAAGGACACCAAATTCTTGTCCTGCTCAGAGACTGAGAGCAAGGACTATCTTTTTCCTTTCTTTGTATCCCTAGCACTTAGCATAGGGGCTGACTGGTAATAAGCACCTAATAAATGCTTATTGACCAACTATTTAAGTCCCTTTGAAAAGTGAGTTTCAGAGGTGGAGTCAAGATAGTAGAGAAAAGCCAGGAAGTTGCCTGAGTTCTCCCAAGTTTCCTTCAGAAACAATGATAAATCAAGTCTCTGAATAGATTCTAGAGTGAAAGAACCTACAAAAAGATGGAGTCCAGCTTAAGATAACTTAGAAGGACTTCAGGAAAGGTCTGTCTCACTTAGGTAAAAGGGGAGCACAGCACAGTATCCACTAAAACCAGTAGGAAACTTTCAGCTGCATCATAGATCAGCAACCAAGGCCCCTTGGTCCGAGCTTAGGAGGCTAGTGCCACAGCAGGCCAGCTGTGAGGTCTAAAGTCCCATTGCAGAACTAAAGCTGCCAGCCCAGGAACCACCAGCACAACAGGTGCAAGTAGGCTGGACCACCCTAGTGCAGTGGGCAAGCCACCAGCAGAGACCCTGGTACAGAAAGTGAGTGACCATGACCCTGGGTCCCAGGGCAAGAAGCTTCAGACACTGCTATCTGTGCCCCAGGAACAGAGTTCAGCTTTAAAAGTCACCAAAAAGAAGGCTAAAAGTGAATAAAAATAAAAGAACCCTAACCATAGAAAGCTACTGTTGTGACAGGGAGGAAAACACAAACATAAACTCAGAAGAGGACAATGATGTCAAGATGCTTATATGCAAAACCTCAAAGTGGAAGATGAATTGGTCTCAAGACCAAAAAGCCTTCTTGGAAGAGGTCAAAAGGTATTTAAAAATCAAATAAAAGAGGCAGAAAAAAAACTGGGAAAAGCAATGAGAGTTATGCAAGAGAGAGTCAACAGCTTGGAAAAGAAAGGACAAAAATTGTGTGAAGAAAACAAATGCTTAAAAAATATAATTGGTCAAATGTGGGGGAAAATTCACTGAAGAAATCAACTCCTTTAAAAGTAGAATTGGGGGGGGGGGGGGGGCGCAGAGCCAAGATGGCAGAGTAGAAGTAGGAAATTCCATGACCTCCCCCCACAACCACCTCAAATACCTATCAAATATGACCCTAAACAAATTTTAGAGCTACAGAACCCACAGTGACAGAGAGAAACAAATCTCCTGCTGAGAGCAGCCTAGAAGGCCAACAGAAAGGGTTCATCACAGCATGCTTTTCATTGAAAGAATCCACCAATCACCTCCTGAAAGAGATCCCAAAATGAAAACTCCAAGAAATATTGTAGCCAAATTTCAGAATTATTAGGTCAAGGAGAAAATGCTGCAAATAGTCAGAAAGAAATACTTCAAGGAATCACACTCAGGAGTACACAGGACATAACAGCTTCAACAAAAAAAAAGTACTGTAGGGATTGGAATATAATATTCTGGAAGACAAAGGATAATAACCAAGAATCAACACAGAAAAATTGAGCATAATCTTTTGGGGAAAATAAAGACATTCATTGAAATAAGTAACTTTTAAACTTTACTCATGAAAAGACCAGAGCTGAAGAGAGAATCCTATCTTCAAATAAGACTCAAGAGAAACATAAAAATGAAAACAGGGAAGAAAAAACAAACAAACACAGTATTCAATAAGGTTAAACTCTTTACATCTTTACATAGGAAGATGATACTTGTAACTATCAAGAAAAGTATATATAGAAGGAATATATTTAGAATATAATTATATAGAAGGAATATAATTAGACAGAAGGTATGGATATAAGTTGACTTTGGTGTGATGATAAAAAAAATTAACTAAAGGGGAAAAAAGGATTGTACTAGAAGAAGAGGAAAGGGAGAGGCAGAATGGGAGTAAATTATATCACATGAAGAGGCATGAATGACCCATTACAGTAGAGGGAAAGAAGGGAGGAGATGAACATTGTTTGAGCCTTATTCTCATTAGATTTAACTTAAATAGAGAATATTATAGACACTTAGTTGGGTAGAGAAAGCTATAGGGGAAGAAGGTGAAGAGGAAGTGGACCTGATAGAAGAGAGGGCAGAAGTATGAGAGGAAAGGTGAAATAAAAGGGTGAGGGCTGATAGAAGGGAAGGAAGATTGGGGAGGCAGTAGTCAGAAGCAAAACTATGGGGAGGGCAGACATTATGAAAGAAGAGATAAAAGTATAAAAGTGGGGAAACTACACAGATATTAATCATAACCATAAATGTGAATAGGATGAATTCTTCCATAAAACAGAAGTGGGTCAATAGCAGAGTAGATTAAAAACCATAATCCTACAATATGTTGTTTACAAGAACCACATTTGAAACAAGAGGATACCCACAGAGAAAGCTGAGGGGCTGGAGTAGCATATATTATGCTTCAGCTAAAGTAAAAAAAAATCAGAGGTAGCAATTCTAATCTCAGACAAAACAAAAGCAAAAATATATCTAATCAAAAGAGATAAGGAAAGAAACTATATCCTGCTAAAGGGTATCATTGATGATAAAGTAATATCATTACTAAATAAATATGCACCAAGTGGTATAGTAACCAAATTCTTAGAGGAGAAATTAAGGGAGTTAGACTTAGAAATAGATAGTAAAACTATGCTAGTGGGGGACCTCAACCTCCTCATCTTTGAACTTGATAAATCTAAACTCAAAATAAACAAGAAACAAGTTAAGGAGGTGAATATAAATTTAAAGAAGGTAGATGACAGACCTCTAGAGAAAATTGAATGTGGATAAAAAGGAATATACCTCCTTCTCAGCAGTACATGGCACATCCATGAAAATTGACCATGTACTTGGGCATAAAAACCTCACAATTCAGTGCAAAGAGGCAGAAATATCAAGTACATCTTTTCAGATCATGATGCAATAAAAATTATATGTAACAAAGGGCAATGGAAAGATAGATTAAAAATGAATTGGAAACTAAATAATCTTATCCTAAAGCACAAGTGGGTCAAACAACCAATCATAGAAACAATCAGTAGCTTCATTCAAGAAAATGACAGTAATGAGACAATATGCATCAAAAGTGGTTCTTAGGGAAAGTTTTATATCTCTGAAAGCTTACATGAATAAAATAGAGAAAGCAGACTTTAATGAATTGGGCATGCAACTGAAAAAGCTAGAAAAAGAACAAATTGAAAATCCCCAATTAAATACTAATTTAGAAATACTGGAAACCAAAGGAGGGATTAATAAAATTGAAATTAAGAAAAACCATTAAACTAATAAATAAAACTAAAAGCTAGTTTTGTGGAAAAAAAAACAAATAAAACTGAAAAACCTTTAGTCAATTTGATTAAAAGAAAGAAAACCAAATTACCAGTATCAAAAAATAAAAAGGTTAAACTTACCTCCAAAGAAGAAATTAAAACAATAATTAGGAATTATTTTGCTCAATTATATGTCCATAACTTTGACAATCTTAGTGAAATGGATGAATATTTACAAAAATAAGTTGCCCAAAGATTCCATGTTCTGGGAAAAGAACTCACTACTTCACAAAAACTGCTAGGAAAACTGGAAAACAGTATGACAGAAACTAGGCATAGACAAACATCTCACAATATATATCAAGATAAGGCCAAAATGGGTACAAGATTTAGACAGAACCTGTGATACCATCAGCAAATTAGGAGAGCAAGAAAAAGTTTACCTGTTAGCTCTATGGAGAAGGGAAGAATTTATGACAAGACAAGAGATAGAGAACATAATAAAATAAAAAATGGATCATTTTTATTTCATTAAATTAAAAAGGTTTTGCATAAACAAAGCCAATGCAACCAAGATTAGAAGGAAAGCAGAAAGCTGAGAAACAATTTTTATAGCCATTGCTTCTGAGAAAGGCCTCATTTCTCAAATATATGGGGAACTGAGTCAAATTTGTAAAAATACAAGTCATTCCCCAATTGATAAATCATCAAAGGTTATGAACAGGCAGTATTCAAATAAATATAGATTATAGATATATTATCAATAATCATATAAAATGCTCTAAATCACTATTGATTAGAGAAATGCAAATCAAAACTACACTGAAGTACCTCCTTATACCTATCAGATTAGCTAATATGACAGAAAAGGAAAATGATCAATGTTGGACAAGATGTGTGAAAATTGGAACACTAATGCATTGTTTGTGGAGTTGTAAACTGATCCAACCATTCTTGAGAGGAATATGGAACTATACCCAAATGACTATCAAACTGTGCATACCCTTTGATCACTACTAGGTCTATATCCCAAAGAGATCATAAGAAAGGTGAAAAGACCCATATGTACAAAAATAAATATAGCAGTTTTTTGTGGTGGCCAAGAATTGGAAATTCCCATCAACTTGGGAATGGCTGAACAATTTGAGGTATAGGAATATAATAGATTACTATTGTAGTATAAGAAATAATTAGTAAGTGGATTTCAGAAAAACCTGGGAAGACTTACATGAACTGATGCTGAATGAGAAGAACCAGGAGAAAATTGTACACAGAAACAACATTGTGGGATGATCAAACTATGACAGACTTAGCTCTTCTCAGCCATGCAACAATCAAAGACAATTCCAAAAGGCTCACGAAGGAAAATGTTATCTACATTCAGAGAAAGGACTATGGAGTCTGAATGAAAATCAAAGCACATTATTTTCACTTTGGGTTTTTTTTTTCCTTTCTTGTGGTTTTTCCCTTTTGTGCTGATTCTTCTTTCATAACATGACTAATTTGAAAATGTTTAACATGCTTGTACATGTATAACTGATGGGGTGCTTGTGTGCCTGTGCTTGAACCCCAGTTTGTAAAATCATATCAGTTTGCAAAATCACATTTCTCCCTAGCCTCAAATCTCCCCAGCCTCAGAGCATTATCTCTGCCCCTTCCCCCTGATAGTACTCTGCCTAGCAACCATTCATGAACTACTTCTCTCTGCTTAGTGCAGTAACAAGCTACACTTATGAATCCTTCACTAAACCATCTATAAACTTTCTTAGCTTAGATAATTGTTATCTCCCCTTAGTATAATGCCCAGTTTCAAAACACTATCTGTAAGTTAACTCCTCTGCCAATCGGGCCTATCCTGAATCTCTGTTAGCCTTGGTTCCCAACATCCATCTTGTCAAACATTACATTGATGGGTAGCAAACTGGGCACTTTTCAGTCAGCCCTGACCGCTACTTGATTTAGTGACCTTTCAAGCCTAAAACCACACCTCCATGCAGCCTCCCCACCTTGGGCTATTCCCCAGTGAATTATGGGCAATACACCTGTGCAGTTGATATTAAAAGTGCATATTCCTTTAAGAACTGGCCACTCCTTAACTCCTCCCTAATCCCACCCTTACTCACCTAGTTATCATAATTGACATCTAATTTATTATTGTAACTCTTTATAAATTATACCTATGACTTTTTTAAGGTTGCAGGTTCCCTAAGACCTCCTGCCTGCTGTATAGCATAACAAACTTTTACCAAATTGACTCAGAATGCTTGAGCCTATGAATTCATTCCAGACTGCCCACCTAGGGACTCTGGTCATTGGGGTCCCTCAAACACCTATCACCCCTCATCATAGCCTGTCAGTTTGCTCGCTGACTTAGGCAATAGGGATGGGAGAGAAGAAGGGAGAAAAATTTGGAACTCAAAATATTATAAAATGAATGCTAAAAACTATCTTTATGTGTAATTGGAAAAAAATAAAATACTATTAAGGGATTAAAAAAAAAAAAAGAAAAGTGAGCTTCACCAAATTTTTGGATGACTTGTCTCCTTAGAAACTATGAGTTGTATCAATTCTTCAGGGACTCTGAACCTTAGGGAGAAACTATATAGGGAGGTGCCAAAGTTCTCTTTTCTTCCTATGGGCATTACAAGTTCTTTCTATATTCTTTATTACATTATAAATGTATGCTATATTCCATGCCTTGCTAACATCCATTGCTTACAAGGGAACTGAATAGTCCTAGGAGAAAGATAAAAATGAGCCAAAGCTAGAAATCCCCAGGATTTAAGTCATTAGTTGGGGTATAGAAACAATTCAAAAAGATGACTAATTTCTGAGAAACCATCAAGACTAAACCTGGCTGGCCTGAGCCTGGGCCTGTGGTTCTGGGCCACGGATTATATTTTAAGTTAAAATTTAAATAGGGGAAAAACTAGTTTTAGGTCAAGAAAGTGAACCTATGGAGGGCGGCTAGGTGGTGCAGTGAGTAAAGCGCCAGCCCTGACGTCAGGAGGACCCGAGTTCGGTTCCAGCCTCAGACACTTAATACCAACACCCACACCCCCCCCCCCCACACACACACACACAAAC
>NW_027185804.1:12918660-13025982 GCF_028583685.1 Petaurus breviceps papuanus
CCTTTCCCCATTACCACAACTCCCTCCCTTCGATTACAATTTCTTCATATATCCACTGACAAATGGCTTCCTACTCTTCTAAATTCAATGGAATATTGCTGCAGATATGAAAGAGAAGGGAACGCCTCCTTTCGGGTAGCTCCAGTTACCCCTAGGCACTACTGGGAGTCAAGACAAAAGAAGAAATGGCAAATACTTAGAAATACAATCAAAGACATTCATTTACTGAGACTAGTCCAAGACCTGTTCTCATTAGTGGTCACTGCCTCACAGGACTGACCGAGCCTCTGATTTCCCTTCTGCCACCTACAAACACAGAACAATTATGAAAACCGCCAGTTGCTGACATCTGTATAAATCACATGCAGAAGTGTGTATGTTGTATGGTATTGTAGCGAGGTAAGAATTGAGCTTAGTTTTGAAAGAAGCCAAGGAAACTAGAGTTTGTTGTAAGAGGACAGTATTCCAGGGATAGGGGATAGACAACCAAAGTAGAAAGGCATGGAGACACCATGGAATGTGGTGCTTGAGGAATTGCAAATAGACCAGTGTACCTGGATCCCAGAGGGTGTGGAGGGGAGGAAAGTATATGACTAAAAGAAGTAAGAAGGATCTAGGTCACTCAGAGTTTTAAATGACAAATACGGGAGTTTTAAATTGCTCATGTGGGTAATGGGTAGCTTCTAGAAATCATTGAGCCACAGGGGTGACATGGTGAGAACTGTGCTTTTGAAAATACACTTTTGGCTCTGCAAGCCAAGTGTAGAAAGCTTTGGAATGGAGGAGAAACTTGAGGCAAGAAGGTTAGAGAAAAGGCAATGCAAATGCGGGCCTGAACCAGAACTGTGGCTAGATTAAGTGGAGATAAGGGAACATATATGTGAGATGTTATGGAGGAAGAAATGGCAAGATTTGGCAAGGGATTGATGAGGGTCAATAAAAGTGATGACTCAAGTATAACATTGAGATTATAAACCTGAGTGAGTGGGAGGATGATGCAGGCTTCAAGAGTAACAGAGAATTTTGGAGGAAGAGAGGATTTGGGGGAATAATGAGTTATGGTTTGGACATGTTGAGTTTATGGTGTTGTCTACAATATATCCAATTCAAAATGTCCATTAGGCAGTGAGAGTGTATGACAGTAGGCTATAAGGAAAACTAAGGCTAGATGTATAGATCTAGGCATTATCCGGTTGAGACAATCATTGAACCCATGGGAGCTGATGAGACTTCTGAGAGTAAAAATCCAAAAGAGAATAGGGCCGAGGACAGAATCCTTAGGGGATACTTTCAGTTAGTGGGTATGACATGAATAAAGAAGGAACACAGAGGTAGGAGGAGAACCATGGGAAATCAAAGACATGAGAAACCAGGGAGGAATGAATACCCAGCAGTGTCAAAAGCTAGAGAAAGGTCAAGAAGGATGAGATGAGGCCATTCCATTTGGCAACTGAAGATCATAAGAAACCTAGAAGAGGTCAGTTTTAGTCAAATAATGAAGTCAGAAACCAGAATAAAGAGGCTTTAGAAGAGAATGAGTATAAAGGAAATGGAGGCAGTGCTTTCAAATTTACCCATGAAAAATCAAGAAGACAAGTCCTTCTTCTAGGTGACAGTTCTTGGAATATTTCAAGATGGGTTATCATGTTCCCTCTGAGTTTTCTCTTCTCCAGGCTAAGCATTTCCACTTCCTTTAATGATCCTCAAGTGGCATCTTGTACCACAGGCTTCCTTCCTACAGATAATCTCCAGGTTTTCAATGTCTTTCCTAAAACAAGACAACATAACTTCTTGCACTGGCACCCCCTTATTACTGTGTTAAACTCTACACATCTAATGCCAGTGAGTCTGTACTTTTTCAATGGAAGGGAAATCTGGTGTCTCCTTTTGTTAAGTCCCAATTCCATGAATAAAACAGATGTCCAAGTTATTCCTACTGGCATGTCATGACATCACCTCCTTGAAATCATGGTCTTCTTTGATAATGAAGGACAAACAACCAATGACAACAGCAACTGGAACTGAGACTATAGGAAAGCCTTCTTTAAATCAGCAGGCTTGGAGTGACAAGGGCATTGTGTCTGTCAACTGAGTATGTTTAGGAGAGAGATCAGGAACAGACAAGTTATTGTTTCTGATTCTCCTTCACAGAGATGTTATGAGAGATGAACCATATAAACTGAATTTAAATACCCTGATGAAGTGTACTTCAAAATGTTCCCACCCAACACACGCTTAAGTTGAAGAAGTGAAGGCTAAATTGCCATCTACGAAATGACAAAAAAAAAAATTTGTTGCTCATATAGAAGCACATTCTGCCCTCGTGTACTCATACCCAATTCTCCCTAATTTCACGATCATGCTCTTTCAGGCAGGAATTAGGAAAATGACCATTCATTGCCTTGGCATTTTATATGTTCCTGGGTGAGCAGTTCTGTTTTCAAATTGTAAAACAATTCAGGATCATCTTTAAGATGGTTTATTTGTCCCAGTACATCAGAGAATGTCTTTCCTTACAAGTCTGTGACAGCTGCTGTAAATAGGTGCTAATACAGACATTCTAAATAAAATATCTACCTCAAATCAACATCATTGTAAATATTTTTATCAGATGTTGACTCTGATTGCTTTCTCATGGCAAGCAGAATTTAGTATTTCCTTCTTGTGGCTATGAAAATTAAAAAAAATTAGTGTAGCATTCTCGTTTTTGGACTAAGTGGCATATTGATGACTGAGAGAATTGTAAGTGACCCTAGAGACCATCTAAATAAGCCCCCTCATTTTGTGGTTGAGGAAACTAAAGTCCAGAGATGGTAAGTGACCTGCTCAAGATTACATACCTTATTAGTGATCACATAGGGATAAGAATCCCTTTCTCCTGATTTGCAGCCCAATATTCTTTCTAGCAATTGGATCTAGAATCAGAATAGTTCTAGAGTTAATGCCAGAGTTATCATGAATGTCTTCCACATTTGCCAATGCAGCCTAATCCATTTAGATACTCTCTCCAACTCGACAGATTGTAACCACTCCTACCTGCTCATCCTTTTCTGTAAGACTCTTGCCTATAACCTACCTCCTCATAAGCTTATCACAGGACACCCACCCAACATGATGGGGCTTTCCTTTCCTTCTCTTGGCATTGCCAGGATACAAGAGAAGTTCTCAGACTTTCTATCTACCCTTACCCTGTCACATAAATACCCCATCTTCTCTTTCTGGAACACATTTCCTTGATGGCATCTTTTGTAATAATTTTTTTTTTTCAGAATTCCTCCTTGATTATATGGACTTTCTGCTCACACCAACCATGGTTTTCTCCATGATCATGCTGATCAAGGAAATTTAGTGTAGAGTCCAAGTTGCAAAGAGCATCTCTGTGCATGGGAAAGTTCTTCAGATGCTCCTTTTTGTGGATGGCATTGTGCCCATTGGATCAAGCCTTCTAACTTTTCAGATACTTTTGGAAAAGATATAAAACCACTCAGAAGAGTCTGGCCAGACCATCTGCACAGAGAAGGTAAAGTAGATGAATAATATACTTGCTTAACATTATGACACACAATTTAATGAACCACCTGGAGTACGTTTGTCAGTATTAAGTATGGATATCTGGTACAAACAATACAGATGAACAATAATTTGAACCCAGAATTACACAGGAGCAGTAGAATAGCCTGGTTTACCTTCAGCAAATTGCAAAGTTCCTTCAATGAACTCAAGTTTCTCATGGAGACAAAATTACATTTTGGTTTTTTTAATATCAATAATCTATGAGCCTTGTTCTATGACAGCAAGACATGCAAAACAATAGTCTCTCAAGAACTGAAAATGGTCTTTAAAGTTAATTCAATGAGAGCCTTATATATTGGGGTAAAGGGAAGCAAATACTGTGTTTTAAATAGAATTTTCCCAGTAATTAAAATGCATAATGAGTGGCAGTATAAAAACCTTGGAGTCAAGATGACCTGGGCTCAATTCCTTTCTCTGATGCATATTAGCTCTGACACCCTGGGCAAGTCACCCTTAGTGTCCTAGGCAACTCTCAACTACTGCTGATCTTTATTATTCAAAGTAAGAAGTACCTTCACCTCCAAAATCATATGTCCCCCCAAATGTCTTGCTTTTTGAATCCTGTATCTGATCATACAATCTAGCCAATTTGATGAATTTTATAATACTTCAAAGATCTATGATTACATCAAAGTGGGACAAGCTCAAGAGGGGAGGGGGAGGAAATAAATAAATAAATAAATATATATGTAGTGCTTAGGGCGCCTAGGTAGATGGGGCAGCTAGGTGGTACAGTGGTTAGAGTTCCAGGCCTAGAGTTAGGAAGATTTCTCTTATTGAGTTCAAATCTGGCCTCAGATACTTAACAAGTGTGTTACCATGGGCAAGTCACTTAACCCTAATCACCTCAGTTCCTCATTGGTAAAATGAACTGGAAAAGAAAATGACAGACCACTCCAGTACCTTTGCTAAGAAAACCTCAAAAGGGGTCTATAGTTGGGCACCACTGAAACAACAACAAAGACAACATAGTGCCCAGCCAGGCACTATGCTAATTGCTTTTTAAAATATTATCTCATTTGGTCCTCACTACAGCCCTGCAAAATAGGTGCTATTATAACCTCTATTTTACAGTTGAGGAAACTGAGGCAAATAGAGGTTAAATGACTTGCCTAGGGTCTCACAGTTTGTATCCGAGGTAAGATTTGAACTTAAGTGTTCCTGACCACTGCACCACCTAGCACTAGCAAAATCATGAGCCCTTAGCAACTCAGTAGATTATCTTCTCAGTGCCTTAGACTATAACCTAAAAGTTGTTATCTGTGTCATTGAAGGAATTTCCATGTGGAGGTCCTCTAAACCAATGAAAATACTGGTGTGGCTTCAAAAATACAAGACAAGGTTAATTATTGATAATGATAAGCCCTTGGGCCATTTGTCACATTACCATAAAAAAGAGTTTTTCATTCTTTGTCTTGGGCAAGGATTGCCTACTGTGACCTAGAAAAGGGGTGAGAGGTTCTCTGAACTCCTTTTACTCTGTAAAACAAGCAATGTGAAATGCAACACCCTTATTTCCATGGCAGTTGCTAAAAAATAGCCTCCAAAGTTGTGTTCTTGTCAGGTTTCATAATGAGTCTGCCTCAACATTGGTCTACAAATAGCATTGTTAAGGATTTAGTAGCATCAGTCTCCCTACCCCTCTCAAATCTATGTTAAGATAAGCATTCCATAGGGTGTTCCTCTTTCCCAGGTGGTGGAAAATGCCAAAGTCTTTGTAGGGCCAGGCTTATCAAAATCAAATTTGCTGGTTGGTATCAATATTAAAACTCAGTTTTGTTTCATTTCCTTTACTTTAAAAAACACAATTGTGAAAGAAGGATAGAATTTAGAATTCTAGAGGAATCTATGGTATTAAATTAAATTTAGGATTCTAGTATATGAATTATGGAAGAACATGGAAAAGTTCCTTATTGAAGGAGTGGTTAAAAAACCAGAATTTCATACCATTAAAGGCATGAGTCCTCTTCCCCCCACCCCCAACAAGCTGAAACAATAATGAAAATAATAAATGAACATTTGGCTTCCTTTAAACTTACCACCTTGGGGTGGCTAGGTGACACAGTGAATAGAGCACTGGCCCTGGAGTCAGGAGGACCTGAGTTCAAATCCGGCCTCAGACACTTAACACAAAAACTAGCCGTGTGACCTTGGGCAAGACACTTAACACCAATTGTTCTCCCCCCAAAAAAGCAAAAAAAAAAAAAATTAACTTACCACCTTCATTCAGTATCATCACCTGGGTTACTGTAACAATGTCCTAGTAGACTCCCTGACCCTAGTCTCTCATTCCTATATCCTATACTGCACATTGTAGCAGGCATTTCTCAAACATTGTTCTTACTATGCCTCTTCAATAATCAAGAATCAATAAGGGTGCTCCACCGTCAACTCCATGGAATCCGTATCCCTCTGCTTTTTTTTTTCAAAAGCCTCCATAGTAGTTTCATTTGACCCACCTAATCCTATTCTCTACTCTTCTCCAACACACATGCCCCATCCAGCAAGCTCTTTGTTCTTGTGCATATTATACGTACCCCTGCCTTTGGCCATGCTATCCTTCTTTCTTTTTTTTTAAGTAATTGGGGTTAAGTAACTTGCCCAAGGTTACATGGCCAGTTATTTTGTGTGGGTGTTAAGTATCTGAGGCCAGAACTGATCCTGGGTCCTCCCCACTCCAGGGCCCGCACTCTTACTCACCATGCTATACTTCTTGCCTTAAATACCTTCTCTTCAGCCTTCACTTAGCTAAATTTGGGGATATATAAGGCATTAAGGGAAGATTAGTACCTCTGGTGTGAGGGCTTCTGAGCCCTTTTCAGGGCTGCTTTTCATATTTGGTGTCTATCTGCCACCCGCCTCGCCCCATGGCTCCAAGGAGCTGTAACATTTGCAGTGACCACACCTCAGTAAACTATCTCTGCAGCCAGGCTAAACCAGATTGAGGGTAACTGATAGGCTTCAAACCCAGTAGGGACTTAGGGGATGTCTACTCCAAGCATATGAAGACTTCCTCCCAGTGGGATGGGTGGATGAGAACAAATTATTGTGGTGGTCATGAAGCAGGCACTATGGAGCACACAAAGCTTGGCCAGACATCAAAGATGCCAAGGTCATCCACTGCATCCCGAGCCATTGCCAGTTGTCCTGACTTTTGTCTTGCCACTGGACTCCAATGACTCTAGAACAAAGCGGGGGAGAGACTTGGCACAACTCTACCTCACTTAAATCCAATTCAAGCAGAAGGCAACATATCACCCCATGATGTCATTGGTACTCTTTGAAAATGAAGGACAAACAATAAGCTAAATTTTACCCATCCTTCATGGTCCAGCTCCCCTTTTATGATCCTACTGCTCTTGTGGTCTGTAATATACCATCTGTTGATTCTTTTAGCCTTCTCCCCCAACCTAGTCTCCTTAAGGACAATCATGCCTAATACTTCTTTGTAGCCTTTAACACAAAGCTAGGCACTTAGAAGAACTTTGACAAATAATGGTTAATGGATGGGATGTTTGATGGGCATACTAGCAAGGAAGCTATAAAGAGAATCTCTCTTCCCTTATCAGTTTCACAATGCCAGAAACACCCTCAAATTTGAAAGAAAGGACTTTATTGTCATCTCTTTATAGGGTCATAGGATATTAGATCTGAAAGGGACCTAAAAGCATACTCAGGTCAAATCCTTAATTTTTACAGATATGAAGAAAGAAGACCAGAAAGAAGAAGAGACTTGCCCAAGGTCCCACAGCTGATTAGTCCTGGGCCTAGAACCCAGAGCAACCGAAGCCTAATTCAGTGCTCCTAAAGGTACCTCTGTAGTTTAAATTTATTTTACTTTCTTTCACAATTACCATTTAAAAGAATATTCACTCCCTTGACTCAAGAAGCACTGAATCCTGCTATGGATCTGTTCTTGCTGTTGACCCCAGAGACAGGACCGATGATTCTTAACCAGACATCAATAAAGACAGAGTTCAGAGACAGCTGACACATACAGAGCAGGGAAGGGAACAGGGGACCCAGATCTCTTCTCTAGGATGCAGTCGTTATGGCTGTCCATGCTGATGAGAAGTCCCTAGGATTGAATTTTAGAATACTAGAATGTTTGAATGGGGAAGGACCTAAGACACTATCATCAATCACCCAGCACTTTGCACAATGTCTGGCATATAATAGGTACTTAGTAAATGCTTCTTGACTGACAGCAATATGCTAGTTTAAATGCTACAGGGACACTTGCTTGGAAGTATCTGTAAGTGCAGTGTTATAATACATTTTCTTAAGAGAATTAGCCCCTAGAATGGTGGATATTCATAAAATGTAAGGTGCCATGAGTTCACGTTTGCTTAGATGTCAGCACAAATGCATTGTTGGCCTTCCTGAGGTTAGATTATTTTACTCTCTTCCTGCTCGCTAGCCTTCTGGTCTTCCATTCAGTAATCAGGACATGCCTGGTTCCTCTTACTCAGACACGGAGTGAGTGAGCCACAGTGACACCACTATTCAGAAATCTCATTTTGGATCTGAAAAACCTGTCTTGAGGGAAAAAATTCATTTTTGGCTAGTTTTAAACTGATCCAGACACAGAAATTTAGGAAAGGCAAAAAAGAATAATTCATCTGGGAACCAGATTCTCAGTTTGAATTATATAAACCTGAGTAAGTCACTTAACTTTTTTGGGCCTTCTTTTCCTGAACTGCAAAATGAAGAGATTGCAATAGATTATTTCTAAGGTCTCTCCTTTCTAATTCTTTTTTTAATTCTTTTTGGAGGGGGGAAGGCAGGGCAATTGAGGTTAAGTGACTTGCCCAAGGTACCTTTCTAATTCTTGTGGAGAGTGTGTTGGACTCCATATTTGGAGCTAGTTTCTATTACTGGCTCTTGTAACAGATACCTAAACAGCCTTGAGCAAGTCTTAGCTCTCAGAAAAAGAGGTAGATGTTCCAAAGTATCACTGATAACATTTCAATTTTCAAGATATAATGCTGACAACAATACCACTCCTAGGTGTGTATCTCAAAGAGATCTTTTAAAAAAGGAAAAAAAAACCTACATGTACAAAAATATTTATAGTAACTTTTGTGATGGCAAAGAATTGGAAATGGAGGAGATGTGGGGAATGGCTAAATAAGTTGTGGCATAGGATTGTAATGGAATACTCTTGTGCTATAAGAAATGATGAGCAGAATGCTTTCAGAAAAAGCATGGGAAGATTTGCATGAATTGATGTAAAGTGAAGTGAGCAGAACCAGAACACTTTATACACTAACAGCAATATCGTACAATGATCAACTGTGAATGACAGACATTCTCAGCAATACAATGATCCAAGACAATTCCAAAAGACTTAAGATTTTTTAAAATACTATTTGCCTCCAGAGAAAGAGCTGATAGAGTCTGAATGTAACTTTTTGTTAACTTTATTTTTCTGGGGGCTTTTGTGATATGTGTTTTCTTTCCCAACATGGCTAACACAGAAATGTGTTTCAAATGACTGCACATGGATACCTATATTAAATTGCTTGCCTTCTCAAGAAGGGGGGGAAAGGAGGAAAGGTGGAAGAGAATTTGGAATTCAAAATTTTAAATTCAAAATGTTAAAAATTATTTTTACATGTAATTGGCAAAAAATATATATTTTTTTAAAATAGGGCCTAGGGACCAGAATTTTTCCCATTATTCCTTCCTCTTAGAGGCCCATCCCTTACACACAACACAACTGTTTTTTAAGAAAACAAGGAAGAGAGAAAATTCATAAAACTAGCTAATATATTGAAAAAGTTTGAAAATATATGCAATGTATGATACCCATTGAACTTTTTATATCCACAAAGGAGTGGGGTCGGGGTTCTCATATCTCTTCTTTGGAGTCATGCATGTTCTTTGAGGATGCATATGTTAAATGTCTAGTTAAGCGCCATATGGAGGGAACACTGGGTCTCGAGTCAAAACACCTGAGTTCAAATCTAGCCTTAAACATTGATTAGCTATATGACCCTGGGCAAGTCACTTAAGCCCTACATGATTCAGTTTCCTCAGTTTTAAAATGGAGATCAAAATAGTGCCTACCTCCCAAGGTATTTGGTCATGAGAATCAAATGAGGTAATATTTGCAGAGTATTTATCACAGTGGCTGGCAGATAGTAAGTGCTATATAAATGTTTATTCCCTTCCCCCTGCTACCTCACCCATAGGCCATAGCCTAGCCTATGGCTGGAACCAAAGTTGGCATTCAATAAATATTTGTTGGTTGTTAAGGCAATTTTATGTCACTTTAACACTGAGATACAGCTCATAGCAATACATTCATTTCACTCATCCTAGTCACTGGATAAACAAACAGGCCTACCCACAGGAATGCCCAACGAGTCCCACAGGATGAATACTGGCTCCATTTTCTGTGTGTGCTGTGTTAATCAATCATAGAAAAGATGTTTGCATAAGAAATCCCCAATTGTGTGACTGATAGTTGATATACCATTGATTTATGAGACAAAATGCATATTGGGTTGACTGAGGGATTGGCCAACAAGCTACTACTCCCACTTCTATGAGCTAAAGCATTGCCATGAGCAGGTAGCCAGGTTTCACTATCTGTCCAAATGCTTTTAGTTTTTCTCTGCTAAAAATTCCAAAATGTTTCTCTATATCACCACCCAGTCCAGCTCTGTGGCAGGACTCACAGTGTGTGGGTTCCCCCTACTGGCATTATAACTGTTAGGACAAGATTTTCAAACTACAACGCTGTTATCATCAATGTCCTCTATCCATAGAAAGCAAACAATGAGTCATCAGGGATTTGCAAGGTCTAGGTCTGGTGATGGAAAAATAAAAGGCACTACAAATCCAAACTCAGGATGCTACCCAAAGCCTGAGGGATTTAAATTGGATTCACAGAACACATGAATTGGAAATTCCTTTGGAGATCACCTGGTGTAACACCATGATTTAACAGGGGAAGAAATTGAACTCTGGATGGGGGAACTGACTTGCTCAAGGCTGTTTAGGTATCTGTTACAAGAGCCAATAATAGAAACTAGCTCCAAATATGGAGTCCAACACACTCTCCACAAGAATGAGAAAGGTACCTTGGGCAAGTCACTTAACCTCAATTGCCCGGCCTTCCCCCTCCAAAAAGAAAAAAAAAAAAGAATTAGAAAGGAGAGACCTTAGAGATAATCTATTGCAATCTCTTCATTTTGCAGTTCAGGAAAAGAAGGCCCAAAAAAGTTAAGTGACTTACTCAGGTTTATATAATTCAAAGCCATAATTTCAATTTGTCTTCTTGCTCCAAGCAAGACATTTTCAACTATGCCACCTTGCAACAAAATCAAATCGAAGACCTTTAAATCTCCAGTCTAATGTTTTGCCAAATGAGATGTTTTCACTACTGTAAAGGAAATCCTTCTATTTTTTCCCCAAGATGAATATGCTCTGAACCACACGAATTCGTTGTTTCCTGCTTAACACCCACCTAGGACCCTAAGTTTGGTTGTTGTCCTTGGTTCTTGAAGAGGACTAAAATGGCATCAGCATGTCAGAATCAAGTTACGCAGCATCTGACCAATCAACCTAATGTGAGCTCAGAATGATCTGCCACAGTCAGGCACAAACAGTCCACGTGGACGTTTGGGGTGTACCTGAGGTATGTTTGAACAGGACTCCATCTGCTATTTTTCCAACAGGACTTCCTCTGGCTCACCGTTCTCAGGAAAGCACTTACTATGTATGATGGGAGGAGGAATACAAGCCCTGCAGACACTCTATGTGCAGTACACTGTGCAAGACAGGAACAGCTGCTGGCAAATTCATTGGTGTAGGAAGCTGCTGGCTAAGAAAGCTCTCCCATGGCAGGTTAGGACCTTCTCCTCAAATTAAAGTCTTAGAAAGTCACCTAGGTTACTGAATAGTTAAGCAACTTGCCCAGGGTCATATGACGTGTCAAGGACAGACTATTCTAAGAGAAATTAAGCTGACCTTTTAGCTCATTTTTGTAGATCATGGAATGGGAAAGCTCTTTTGACAAAGTTCTGCCATCCTAAGTCTAAGTCAATTGTCTTGGAGGCAACCTCAGTGACTGGAAACTAATAAAGAATCCTGTGCCCTTGCAGTGATTCAGTTCAATGAACATGTATTAAGTACCTACTATGTGCCGAGCACTGTGCTAAGCACAGGGGATACAAAAAGAGGTAAAAGACAGTCTCTGTCCTCAATGTGCTTACAATCTAATGGGGGATACAACACCCTAACAAATATATACAAAGCAAGCTATGTGCAGGAAAAATAGGGAATACTTAAAAGCAGAAAAGCATTGGAATTTAGAGGAGCTAAAGAAGGATTCTTATAGGAGTGAGTTTTAGTTGAAACTTAAAGGAAGGGGGTGGCTAGGTGGCACACTGAATAGAGCACCAGCCCTGGAGTCAGGAGGACCTGAGTTCAAATCCAAACTCAGACACAACACTTGCTAGATGTGTGACCTTGGGCAAGTCACTTAACCGCAATTGCCCTACCTTCTCCCCTCCAAAAAGAAAAAAAAAGAAACTTAAAGGAAGCCAGTGGGATCAATAGTTGGAGCAGAAGAGGGAGAGTGCTCCAGGGATAGAATAGTCCAGAGAAAATACCATGAGTCAAGAGATGGTACATCTGGTTCCTAGAACTGTCAGGAGGCCAGTGGTGCTGGATCAAAGTGAGTATCTCATGAAGTAAAGTGTAAGAAGACAAGAAAGGAAGGAGAGGGCTAGGTTGTAAAAGACTTTGCTAAAAAAAATTTATTTGCTCCTGGAGGCAATAGAAAGCCACTGGAGTTTATTGAGGAGGGTGTGACTTGTTCAGACCTACATTTTAAGGAAATCATTTCAGTAGCGGAGTGGAGGATGAATTATTATGGGCAGAGGCTTGGGACAAGCAGACCCTGAAGCGGACTGTTGCAATAACTGGGCATGGAGTGATGAACGTCTGCCTTAGAGGAGTGGCAGTGTCAGAGGACAGAAGGGCATATTTAAGATATGCTGCAAAGACGGAGTCTACAAATCTTGGCAAAAGCTTGCATATGGTAGCTGAGAGATAGTAAGGAATCCAATATAACTTCTAGGTTGCAAGCCTGGAAGGTTATGAGGATGGTGTTGCACTCTATAATAATAGAGAAGGCACGAGGTCAAGAGGGTTTAGGGGAAAGATAATCAGCTCTCTTTGGGACGTATTGAGTTTAAGATGTCTACTGACATCCACTTCTTGATGCCTTAATAGGTATGCCCACACTCTCCATGAGGAGGAGCCTCTAAGGGCCTCTGCCATGCAGATAGATGTGGGTTCAATCACATCCCCCTGAGTCTGGAGCAACCTCTGCTTCCACTACCCCATGCTGTCTCTCATGACAACAGCCCAGGATATAACAACATAAAATTTGAATAAATGGAAATCCAAGTAGCTGAGTGACCAGAGCTTCCAAGATATTTAACAAATGCCTGATCCTTTGGTTAACTGGAAGCATATCATTCACCCTTCTCTGCTTGATGAAGATCCAGCAATAGAAGTCCCTTCTCACCTTCAGAGACGTACCTAATTGAGTTCTTCAATCAACTTGATGAAAGTAAAGGGGAAACAGCTTTGTTTAGAGGTAAATGAGGCTGGTCCTCTTCTTGGACAGTATGGACATACCTTTGTAGGTCCCTAGTTCTTATAGGGAAAAGTTGACACAAAAGTTATCGCAGCAGATTTTCCTGGAGTAATTCCATGTGAGAACAATGAGCTCGAGAGATAAAAACCACCCCTCAGGTAGGCCTCTGTGTGGTAGCATTATTGTGAAGAGCACTGGATCCAGAATAAGAGAATTCAGATCCCAGCTCTTCTCCCTAATTACTTGGATGATGTTGGCCAAGTCAAATCTCTGGTCTTCAGTAGCCTCATTTGTAAAATAAGGGGATTAGACTAGATGGCCTCTAAATTTTCCTGCTCTACATCTATTATGCTATGAGGCTTGGAACATACAGCTACATAATGAATCAGAAATGGCTGCTCAGAAATGCAAGATATGGGTGATTGGATTAATTGACCTGGAATTCATACTTTGGGTGGGAAAAGTAGGTATTGTTATAAGAAGCAACTGGAATAGGGTGGCCAGGTAGCACAGTGAGTAAGAGCACTGGCCCCAGTGTCGGGATGACCTGGGGATTGAATCTGGGCTCAGACACCTAGCACCCACCCAGAAACACCTGGCCGTTTAACCTTGAGCAAGTTACTTAAGCCCATTTGCTTAAAAAAAAAAAAAAGCAACTGGCAGAGACTTTGTTTGCAACAGGTTGTACACATATGCATACACACACACACACACACACACAGATTTGAAGTTTCTATACCCACCATCAGCCCATAACACTTACCTAACACACATAAAGAGACAGAGGCCAAGACAGGGAGGGAGACACAGAGACAAGACAGATGTCTGGGGGGAAGTGAAAACTTCTTAGAACTTCCCTCTCCCCTCCCCCCACCCCTTCTTCTGCTGTTAATGGCAGGAGGCTTTCAGATTTCCCGCCTCTGTGGGCCCTCCTCCCAGCCAGTGGGAGAAGGGATAGCTGGGGAGGGGTTTGATTATATCAGGGTATAAATTCTTGTTCTGCCTTTTGTAACATGCCTCTTCCTCATGATCAGTAATGGGGAAGACTGCCCTCTTCTCCTGGGGAAGAGAATAAATTCCTGTTCTTATCCTAAGAGATCTCCCTGTTCTTGATTAAATTATGGATGAGGTTTTTCATCACAAACACAGAGACAGTGACAAAAAGAGAGAGACAGAGAGATACACAGAGATGGGGTGGGGGGGAGGAGGGGACAAAGAGTGAGGGGAGAGAATATTCTCCTCTCTCAGCTTGGATACAACTCTCCCCAGGCTTCATATTTCTTTTTTTTTTTTTTTGGCTTCTTCCCCTTCAAAGCTATTCTTCATGTTAATTTTAAATTAATATCACCTATGGTTCAGGACCAAGAAAACTGACTGCTGCAATGCTTTCCAAAACTCCTATCTCTCAAAATTCCTCTGCTCAAAAAGTATATAAGATTAAGTTTGCTATTTACTGTATTTGTAATTACAAGGGCTATCTTTCCTTAAATGAAAAGGAAATTGACATTGCTTGCTAGAGGATATATGCATGCATAATAGCAATATTGATCAGTTAAAGCCTTTTCTCCTTAACATTGTTATATATGTGGTGAAGTCTCACCACCGCAATCTAGATTAGCATTTATTTGTAGACTCTTAAAGGGAAAGCTGTAATTCCTTAAAGCAAAGGCTTCATTATTGTCTCTAGAGTAGTAAAACTTCAAAGACTAGGGCACTGGTCAAAGTAGTTAGGGACCAAAAAACTCCTTAGGATATTTGATTGTTTTTCAAATACAAATGCAAATTATTACAAAGGCTACAGTCTCTTTAAACTATTTTCCCATATATCCCTAAGCTATAGTGCAGATCTCTCCCTGTAAATTTTAATTATGGTCAGTTCAGCCTAAGAAAAATAATTTTCTTTGTAGAACCCTAGTTCTTATAGATAAAAATCCCTTATCTTAAGTAGAGATAAGGATAATTATCCTGGAGCTAGCCTCACTTTTCTGGTCAATCAGTCATTGCCTTAGAATGCAACTTAAGAACTAGAAAATTAAAACATCTCCAATGTAAACAAAAATGGGACTTTTTGTATAAAATGGGAAATCTTATCAACTATCATGGGAGGTCAAAGTTATTATATTCCCCCACACGTACCCCACTAGTCATCAGTGATCACTTGTGGAATTAACACTGGCAATAGTATCTGCTTCTTCTCTCCTTATTAGTTGTTCTGAGAATAAAGGTATCTGTAATGCCCATATAGTGGAAAGAAGACCATCTCTTGATCGCAAGAGCCCCAGAGATACCATCCAACACTCCTTTAATTAAAGCTGTCACCTTCCTTTCTCATAGGCCAATCTGAACTTCTAAACCATTCAGATGGCTGGTAGATATCCAACCCAAGGCCCAAGTCCTGAAGAGCATCCTATCTCATCTACACCAATCTTAATATCTCTACCATCTACAAAGATTATACTTTGATAAATATCAATAATATGTATAAATTTTATGCAAACAGTATGTTTATTTCTTCATTGGGAGTGGTGGCTAGTTTAATTGAAAAACTCACAAGCAATTGCTGTTAAATTTAGAAAGTAATGTGGATAGGAAAATCCGATCAATTCTCCTCTTTAATTATTTTCAACAAAACCCCAGAGTAAACCCTCAAATTGGTTGCTAGGGAATGTATGCATGAATAAGTAGCAATATTGGTAAATTTAGGTCTTTTCTCCTTAATGTGTTGGTATATTGTAAAGTCTCACCATCATCCCCTATCTAGCTTAGCATTTATAAGGAAAGTTGGAATTCCTTAAAACAGAATATCCATTATTCTCAGTCTCCGTGACTCATTGTGAAAAAAGGTATAGAGTACTATAATAATCTATAGAAATCGTAGTGCTGAGCAAGGAACTAATAACATTATGCCCAAATCACATCCAGCTCCAGTCCTTAAGGAGATGAAACATCCTTTCACACAAAGAGAGTTCAGGCATTCATGGGTAGCAGGTCACCCAGAAAAATGTCTTCAGAGCAAAATATGTTGCCACAGACATACAGAAGACTCAGTCAGTTTTCCTTATTTGTCCCTTCCCCAAATCCATCCTCCCCAGTTCAGTATCATTTAAAATTTTAGCTGAGAGGATGTAACAGCAGAAGCCACAAATGGCCAACTTTGCCATGATGCAGCTCTTTTTCAATATGAAAATATCCCCGGGGTAATTTCTAAGCAGCATCTTATTTATTCATCTTTATTAGCTAGTCTGTTTGACAGGTCATAGGTCATGTTTGAATAACAGAACTCTCTGTGGGAAATCAGTATCATTTCAAAGGACCAAATCTTAAAGCCAGAAGTAATTTAGAAACCATCTAGTCTGAGTCTTTCATTTTACAGAACAGGACCTAACACCCACAGACATAAAGTGATTTGCTCAAAGTTACTTAGTTATCTATTGAAAGAACCAGAAGTAACAGCCAGATCTCCTGACTCTACTGCATCAAGTTGTCCCACTTCATAGAGGGAGCTTATTTGAATTGGTACTGATAACCCCTTCCTCAGATAATAGATCTTGGGATATTAGAGCTGAAAGGAAAGTTAGAGATCACTGAATGTTCTCTCATTTTACAGACTAGGAAACGGAGCTTTAGAGAGGTGAATTAATTTGATGATCACACCTTCACTATAAGACTCAGTTTCCTCCTCTGAAAAACGAAAATGAAAATCACTGCATTATCTACCTCATATGGTAGTTGTGAAGATCAAGAGTAAAATGTCTATAAAGTACATTGTCACAATATTTCATAAGTGATTTAATGTAAGCTATCATGTTAATGCTTTATTAAAAGCTTAACAATGAACATCAATACAAACAACTCAATTTACCTAGTAACTATTTACAATTTAGTTAATCAGTTTCAATGCAAGAAGAGTCATAGTAATTTTTCAGGCACTCCCTCCAAGGCCTCACTGGGTTTTTTTTTTTCCATTAATTCTTACACACTTTTCCCCTTAGATGGTGTAGCAGCAAGCACCCCAAGCGTCCTCAGGGTTTGCAGCTACCACAGGTTCTTGGATCTGCTTTGTTAAAGGAAAGCAACTCAAAATGGGTTAACAAGCTTACTTTAATCAGTCAGACATATATCGTTTACCTTGTTCAGGAGAAAAGGTCAGCACCCTGAACCTCAAAGTATACAGGCATAATTATCAAGACAGAAACATCAAGTAGACAGATTTCCAAACTGTCCAACCATTACATCCATACCCAGTCAACATCTGGGTTTCCACATTCTGGGTTTTTCAAAGCCGGGGGACTCTCAACAACGGCTTCCCAGAATTCAGATCAAATCACAGAACACTTCTCAAAGTGAGTCCCAAAAACAAAGCTACACATCAGTGCTTATATAGCCTTCTCCTGGCTCAGAGAATGTAACAACCTTTTTGACCCACTGGCCAATCAAAAAGTATCTTCTGAAAAACAAGCCTCCCTCCCCAGGCTTCTGGTGCACTTTAGCCTAGGGGCAGGGAAGATCTTTAAAATTTACATTCGCATTACAGATGGTTGTAGTTAGTATACACTCTGATTGTGTTTTTGGTTTTTTGCTGTTACTATTTCATAAAAGTCTTTCTGTACTCTTTATATTTCTCATAATTGTTGGTTTTAACTGCATGTGATATTCCATTATATGGAGGCATCACAATCTAACCATTTCCATATTCCTCTGACATTGGATTTCACATTATTGTTCGTTATTTTTTTACAGATTTTTTACACATATAAAAGTGCTATGACAATCTTTACAAAAGCTATCATTATTATTTCATGTTACCACCCACCCAGATGTTTTCATAAAATTTATCTGTTAAGAGAGAAATTATTCCCTAACATGAGCTTACATGGGATGTTGTCTTTGAAAGACAGCAACTCACCCAAATTAGCCTGATGCCATAAGTCTTCTATAATTTGCTTAAATCACCAAAGATTTATTTAGCTCCCTCTATATACAAAGTTCTCTACTAGACCTTAAAGAACTGAGGGCATTTATTTAATTCTCCCAGTGGATATAATAACTCATGAATATAATAACTAATTTCATTTGTGCAGATTCTGACACATCAACACCTTCTCAAACTCAGGAATTCTGGTCCATGTTTTCACATAGTTCCTTCATGGAAAATATACCCAATGAATTGGAAACCTCTCCGTGGATAATTTTTTCATTCCCTGGGTACCAGAGTAGCAATCTGTCCCTCTATTTTCTTTGGCTGTCATTACATGAAAGGTCTACTTCCTTTTCTAGCCAGCCATTTATTCTTTTATATCCTTTTTTATTCAGTCATTTTTCATTCATGTCTGACTCCTCATGACCCCTTTTGGGGTTTTCTTGGCAAAGATACTAGTGTGATTTGCCATTTGCACAATTTCTTTTATGTACAGGAAAATCACAGTGATCACTGGAAATAGGCTGCAGTCTATTTATGCCCGCCATGCCTTGCTCTATTGTCCCTAGTCACCAATAATAGTTATTATTCAGAGACTGTGGTGTTCCAAGATTGACATTCATGCAGCATCATAAGAACACTAATGTTAACAGGATCCGTTTTTGTGTTCAAGACTGTTTTGTGTCCTGCACATTTTGCCAAAATCAATCTGGTTCACTCCCTTCTTCCAACTCAATCTGGGGCCTAGTTTATTCTCCAGGTGTAGTACTGTCCTACATAAATGTACTGACATATTGATTTAGTGAAATGGCTGTCCATCAGCATGCCATTATCCAATATGAATTTTCATCCATTTGATATTCTTCTGTGAATTGTTAAACCAATTTCTTTGTTTAATCATAGCTCTCATTGAAAGGGCATTATATTGTTCTGAGGCTTGATAAAATTAGTAAAATGTTACCTAGTTATGTGTGTGTTCAGAAATGACTAGCACCACTGGGGTGAGGTATTGCTGAGCCCTCTTAAATCTAATTAAGGCACAAGTCAAGACATCATCCCTTGATGTCACTGGTCCTTTTCCAAAAGGAGGGATGAACAACAATGAAGGAAAACCTTGATACCCATAAAATCTATTTGATAAAGAAATAGAGATGATGAAGGGGGAGGAAATAAGCATTTATTAAACACCAACTATATGATAGTCACTTTGTAAATATCTCATTTGATCCTAATAATACCTGTGAGGGAAATGCTATTATTATCACAATTTTACAGCTGAGTAAACTGATGCAGACAGAGGTTAAGTGACACATCCAGAATTACACAGATAGTAAGCATGAGAGGTCTCATTTGAAGTCAGGTCTTCCTGCTACTAGGTCCTGCATTCTATTAATTTTCCTACTGACCTGCCTCTGAATCTCCTTAGAGAGATTCTTTACCTGATGATGCTATAGGACTACAAATCATAGAAAAGCATGGTCTTCATAGAACAGTAGTTGAGGCATGACAAAAAAGCAGCCAGCAGGCTCCATTCACAGCCCATAGATGAGAATTTATTTGGTGTTTACTATGCGCCAGGTACTAAAGAAGGAAATGGCAAACCACTCCAGTATCTTTGCTAAGAAAATCCCATGGACAACTTTAGCGTGCTATGGTCCATGGGATCATGAAGAATTAGACATGACTGTTTAACAACAACAATGTTGCAGGTGCTAGGCAAAGTGCTGGGAATAAAAAGACAAAATGAAAATGGCCCCTACCCTCAAGTAGTTTATGTTCTAAAAAATGAGAAAATATGTGTATAGATGCAGTAAAAATATTCAGGTAGGAAGGTAAATTAGGCAGGCAGGCAAGACAACAGACAAGACGGGTAGACGGATGAAGTGAAGACCAGATGGGGGCAGTTAGGTGGCATAGCAGATAGAATGCTAGGCCTAGAATCAGAAACACTCTTTTTCATGAGTACAAAACTCACCTCAGATACTTACTAGCTGTGTGACCCTGGGGCAAATCACCTCATCCTGTTTGCCTCGGTTTCCTCATCTGTAAAAATAAGCTGGAGAAGGAAATGGCAAACCACTCCAGTATCTCTGCCAAGAAAACCCCAAATGGGATTATGAGGAGTCAGTCATGACTGAAAAATGACTGAACAACAACAGAGACAGGATAACCTCAGGGAGAACAATATAAGAAGCTGGTGAGATTAGGAGATGACATTTGAACCTCACTCAGTAAAGGGGTGAGCCTACTTAAAAGTGAGCATAATGAGCTGGCATGGGTGCTATCTTAAAAATTCAGGGGATGAACTCTCCCATGAGAGGAGGAGGAATCACCAGGGAGTTGAGCCCTGAAGTGGAAAGTTTGACCCCAGGGCTATTCTACCTCCCTTCATCCAAAAGCCTTTTCACTCTGGCAAGGCTTCCAACCCTGGGCCCTCCTCCTCTAGTGAGTTCTTTCAAGTTACCTCTGTTTGAAGAAGCAACCCACCAAGCTCTGCTCACTTCAGCTTGAAAGAAACGAGGGATTCTGAGAGACAGAAGGGAGAAGGAAAATGTTTCAGGTACAGAGGCCAGCTGGTACATAAGCAAGGAGATGGGAAATGTAATGTGATGAGAGGAAGTAGATGAATGTTGCTAGATTGTAGAGTGCATACATGAAGAAGAGTAATGCATAAGAAGAATGAGAAGAAAGGAAGAAACCAGGTTTTGAGAAACTATAACGTGCAACAGAAATTATATTTGATATTAGAGGTGAAGAGGAACCAATGAAGTTTAGGGTCAGACCTGCTCCACAAGAAAATTACTTCAACTATATGGAGATGGATTAGAATGGCAGAGACAAGGCAGGGAGATGGTTGTTGTTCATAACCTGTTGCAGAATTTTCTTGGCAAAGATACTGAAGTGGTTTGCCATTTCCTTCTCATCTTAGAGATTAAGAAACTAAGGCAAATAGGGTTAAGTGACTTGCCCACTAAGATTTGAACTCAGGAAGATGAGTCTTCCTGACTCCAGGCCTGGCACTCTATCCCCTGTGCCACTTTGCTGACCATGTATCTGGCCGTTTAGGAGACTATTACAATAGTCTCAGTAAGATGTGAGCTTACTGAATACAGAAAAAGCTGTATTAGAGAGGGATTGTGAAGACAGAAAAAACAATCACCAGCATTTCTATATAATTCGAATAAAAACCCAGTAAAAAGAGATTGAAAGAGAAATTCTATTTTGAATTATTTCCAACTGCATAAAATACTAGTAAGTCTACCCTCCAAGATACAGAGAACTATATAAATATAAGTATGAATACATTTTAGAGAAATAGATATAAATTATTAGAAAAATACTAATTGCTTAGAAGTGAAATGAATCAATATGATAAAATGACAATTCTACCTAAATTAATTTCCTTATTGATGACATAACAATTAAACTTCTAAAGGATTACTTTAAAGAACTAGAAAAATAATGGAATTTACATGGAGTAAAAAATGTCAAGAATCTGAAGAGAAACAAAAAGATATGAGAACAAAAGAAACCTAGCAGTACCAGATATCAAACTATACTACAAAGCAGTGATTATTAAAACAATTTGGTGCTAGTTAAAAAACCAAATAGATTTAGAAGATGGTAGAATAAGGCAGGAAATTACCCTGGGTCTCAAATTCCCCCCCACAAATAATATAAAATAATGGCTCAAAGTGAACTTTGAGTCACAGAAATAATTTAAAGATGGAGTAAAACTGTCCTTCTGCCTAAAACAACTTGAGCAGATGTTAGAAAAGACCCAGCCTCCTGGGGTGGTGCTTTGACCTGATTGAAGTACAATTACCTCCAGGCAGATTACCATGTGTGGGAGGTAGCTGTGTAGGGTGGCAGCCTCAGCTTTAGGAACTTTCACCTCAGGGACAGTGTGGGGGTCAGACAGATGATCAGGGAAAGATTGTAGAGCTCTCTGCAGGTGCTGGATACCAGACCCAGGTGTGTTGCCCAGACTTGGTCCCCAGCTATGGGCGAGAAGGAGGAAACACATGCTATGAATATGGTAGCAGAGGGTCAGGGACCCTGCTGACTGTGGGCACCCATAGGAGGGCAGAGTCACTGGTTTTGATTCCCAGGGTAGTGGTGAGCTGAAGCTTGCAACTGTAGGAGAGACCATAGTGAGCAAGAAAGTTTGCAGTGACAGCATTTCTGGGGGTACTGGTCATGGTTCAGGGACAGAGAGAAGTACCTGAGTTCAGACTCCTGGTTGGGGCTTAGAAAATCAACATGAAAAACATGAAGCCTGAGATATTATCCCACACAACTCAGGACTAGAGCCTGACTTTAATACAAAGTTAACAGACAAGAAATGTCACTAAAAAATGGCTAAGCAAAAAAGAAAGAACCCAACCACAGACAGTTACTAAGATGACTGAAAAGATCTGAGTTCAAACTCCGAAGAAAATAGTGAAGTTAAAAGAGCTACTTTTATCTCAAAGGAAAAAGCAAAATGATCACAAGTACAAAAAACGTTTTTGAAGAGCTTAAAAATCAATTAAGAGAGTTTGAGGAAAAATTAGGGGAAAATAAAATGTAAGAAAATCAAGAAAATTTAAAAAGAAAGTCAATCAATTGTAAAGAGATCCAAAAACTTATGGAAGAAAATAACTCCTTAAAAATTAGAATTGGGCAAAGGGAAACTAATGATCTCACAATACACCAAGATATAATAAAACAGAAGAATGAAAAAATAGAAGAGAATGTGAAACATCTCATTAGAAAAATAACTGACCTGAAGAACAGACTGAGGAGACTATATTAAGAATTGACCTGAAAGTCATGAAAGAAAAAAAGAAGTCTAGAAACTATACTTCAAGAAATTAGTAAAGAAAACATGCCCTGAAGTTTTAGAAATAGATGATAAAATAGAAATAGAAGGGAGGCCAGGTAGCACAGCGAGTAAGAGCACTGGCTCCAGTGTCAGAATGACCTGGGGATCGAATCCCGGGCTCAGACACTTAGCACCCACCCAGAAACACTTGGCCGTGTAACCTTGAGCAAGTTACTTAACCCTGATTGCTTAAAAAAAATAAAATAAAATAAAATGAAATAGAAAAAAAAACATCATTTACTACCTAAAAGAGATCCCTAGATCACAAGAACATCACAGTTAAGTTTTGAATCTCCCAGGTCAAGGGAAAATACTACAAGCAACTACAAAAAGAAAAAATAATAATTTAAATAAAAATAATTTTAAAAATAATTTAAATAAAAAATTAAATAGGGAGTTATAGTCAGGATAACACAAGATTTAGTACCTTCTACATTAAAAGACTAAATGGCATGGGACATTATATTCCAAAGAGCCAAGGGACTGGCTTGCAACAAAGAATAAATTACCCAGCAAAACTAAGTGTAATCCCAAATTGAAAAAAGCACATATCTAATGAGCTAAAGGACTTTCAGGTACTTGTGAAGATCATACCAGAAATAAATGGAAAATTTGACTTACTAGATTCCAAAGAAATGTAAGAATGTTAACATTAAAGACCAAATATAAAGGATTTAATAAGGTCAAAAATGTTTACATCTTAGGTGGAAAAAATGTTTTCTATAACTCTTAAGAATGTTATCATGAAAGAGCATGCATAAATAGAAGGCTTGGAGTTGAGTTGAGTATTATGGGATGACCCTGAAAAATAAAAGTGGATAGGGAGAGATAAAATTCAGCAATTATCTCACACAAATGAGGTGTGAATCAAAGAACTATTACAGTGGAGGCAGGATGGGCCTGGAAGGATGGAAGTCCTAGAACTTTATTCTCAACAGAACTGGGTTAAAGAGGGAATAATATATACATCCAGAATGGTATAATAATCTTCTTAACTTACAGGGAAATGAGAGGGTGATGGGATAGGGAGAGGGAGAGACTTAGAAGGGTTTGCAGATCAAGAAATAGGGAGGCAAAGAGAAAGGGTAAGGGAGGAATTCTTAACAGGGGGAGAGGATAAGAGAGGGCCTCTTTTGTTTTGCTTTTTTGAGGGCAATTAGGGTTAAGTGACTTGCCCAAGGTCACACAGGTAGTAAGTGTCAAGTATCTGAGGTTGGATTTGAACTCAGGTCCTCCTGACTCCAGGGTCAGTTCTCTATTCACTATGCCACCTACACCCCATAGAGAGGGCCTCTTAGAAAGATGAGTGATTAAGGAATGGGAGGGTAAGAGGAGAGAGCATAAGAGAGGGATTCTCAGAAAAGTTTCAGATCAGGGAGGTAGTGGTTAAAAGTCAATTAGACATTTGAGTAGCACTAGGATAAAAAGAGAAGGAGAGAGGAGAGAAGAATGTGATAAAAGAAAACAGGGTGGAGGGAAATGCACAACTAGTAATCATAACTTTGAATATGAATGTAATAAACTTACCCATAAAATAGAAGCAGACAGCAAAGTGGATTACAAAACAATAACCTGGCAATATGTCATTTTCAAGAAACACATTTTAAAATGAGAGATACAAATAGAGTAAAAATAAAGGGCTGGAGTATGACTTCTTGTTCTTTGCTGGTGCAAAAAACGCAAGGATAGCGATCATGTCTCAAAGTCAAAGCTACAACAGATTTCATTAAAAGAGACAAATCGGAAACTTCATTATGATAAAAGCTACCATTGATAGTGAAGTAACAGCAATACTAAACTAAAGCATCCAAAAGTTTAAAGGAAAAGCTAAATTAATTACAGGTGCAAAGATATAGCAAACTATAATAGTGAGGAACTTCAATCTTCACCTCTCAGAATTATATATTGAAGGAATGAGAATGAACAATGAGATAATAAAACTATCTCTTTTGTGGATGATATGATATTCTTGGGAAATTCTAGAGATTCAGCTAAAAAGTTGGTTGTAACAATACTTTTAGTAGAGTAGGAGGAGGATATAAAATAAACCCACATAAGCCATCAGCATTTTTATATATCACCAACAAAACACTGCAAGAAGAGATAGAAAGAGATACTTTATTTAAAATAACTGGGAGTATACCTGCCAAGACAAACCCAGGAACCACATGAAAGTAAGTATAAAACACTTTTTATACAAATAAGATCAAATTTAAATAAATGGTGAAATATTCATTGTTCATGGGTAGGCAGGGCTAACATAATAAAAATGACCATTCTAGCCTGAAATGATCTACTTATTCAATGCCATCCCAATTAAATTATCAAAATACTTTTTTATTGAACTAGAAATAATAATAATGAAATTCATTTGGAAGAACAAAACGTCAAGGATGTAAAGGCAGGAGATTTAGCAGTACCAGATCTTAAGCTATAAGACAGTTATTATCAAAACTATCTGGTACTAAGAAATAGAAAGATGGATCAGCAGAATAGTAAACATAGAGTACACAAGAGTAAATGATTATAATAACCTTGTGTTCAACAAATTTAATGATTTAAGCTTTTAAGATAATGAGACACTATTTGGTAAAAAAAAAAAAAAAAAAAAAACATGGGGGGGGGGTGGCTAGGTGGCGCAATGAGTAGAGCACTGGCCCTGGAGTCAGAAGGACCTGAGTTTGGATACAGCCTCAGACACTTAACACACACACACACACACACACACACACACACACAACTAGCTATGTGACCTTGGGCAAGTTACTTAACACCAATTGCCCTCCTCCCCCCAAAAAAAAGCAAAAAAAAAATGTCAAAAGAAAATTGGAAGAACATAAAACACCTTACCTATTAGACTTGTGGATAGGAGAAGAATTTATGAATAAACAAAAGATAGAGAGCATTATGATACATAAAATAGATAAGTTTTGTTACATTAAATTTTAAAAGTTTTGTACAAATACAACCAATGCAGGCAAAATTATAGGGAAAATAGAAAATTATAGGGGTGGGATGTTTCAGACAGTTTCTTGAATAAAGGTCTCGTAACTCAAATATATAGAGAACTCTGTCAAATTTATAAGAATATGAGTCATTCTCCAATTGATAAATGGTCAAAGGATATGAACAGGCAGCTTTTTAATAGAGGAATCAAAATTATAGTCATATAAAAATGCTCTAAATCATTATTGATTAAAGAAATGCAAATTAAAACAACTTTGAGATATCATCTCAAGCATCAACACAAATGTAGGAGAGGATATGAGAAAATTTGGACACTGTTAATTCACTATTGGTGGAACTGTGAACTGATCCAACCAAGCTGGAATTATGTCCATATAAAACTGTTTTATACCGTTTGACCCAGCAATATCATTATTAGATCTGTTTCCCAATGTGAACAGGGAAAAAGAAAAAAAAAAACGTGTACGTTTTGTAATATTTATAGCAGCTCTCTGTGGTAGCAAAGAACTGGAAATTGAGGGGATGCCCAACAAATGGGGAATGGCTAAGTTGTGGTATATGATTGTGATGGAATACTACTGTGCTGTAAGAAATGATGAGCTAGTTGATTTTTGAAAAGCATAGAAAGACAACATGAAATGATGAAAAGTGAAATGAACAGAACCAAGAGAACAGGGTACATATTAACAGCAATATTGTTCAAAGAATAATTGTGAATGACCAAGTTATTCCAAGCATTATCAATACTCAATTCAAATATAAAGGACCTATAAAGGAAGATATTATGCACCTCCAAAGAAAGAACTTATAAATAGAAGTAAGCATAGCATGGTTTTACATATATTTATAAATCTGTGTCAAAAGGTGACCAGAGTGGGAAGGTGGTGAGGGAGACAGTAAAAATATATATAAAAATATTTTTTTTAGAAAATAGAAAGATTTGAGGCGGCCAGGTGGCTCAGCGAGTAAGAGCACTGGCTCCAGTGTCGGGATGACCTGGATCAAATCCGGGCTCAGATACTCAGTACCACACCCAGAAATAACTGGCCATGTAACCTTTAGAAAGTTACTTAACCCAGATTGCTTAAAAAAAAATAGAAAGATTCATCAGTGGACAGATTAGATATATAATGTGTTGAAATACAAATGCCTATACTATAGTTTTTAATATACACAATGAGCCCAGCTATTCACATAAAGACTTGCTCTTTGATCCTCAAAAAAAAATGCTGGTAAAATTGGATAGATGCTTCAAAAAATATTAGTTTCGGACCAACACTTTACACCATAGACAAAGATAAGCTCCAAATAGATAAATGACCTATTTAAAAAAAAAAAAAGATCACAACACAAACTAGAGAAACCTGGGATAGGAGGTACCTATCAGATATATGGATAGCAGAAAAGTTCATAACCAAACATGGAACATAAAGGATTAGATAAGATAAAAAAATAATTCTCATTATATAAAAAGGTTTCACATAAACAAATCTAGTAAAGCTAAATTTAAAAGGGAAACTGGGGGAAAAGATTACAGCAAGTTTCTCTGATAAAGGAATCATTTCTAAGATATATAGGGTACTGCTTCAAATTTATAAGAAAAAAAGTACCATGCACCAAATGATTAATGTTCTAAGGATATGAACAGTTTTCAAGGGAAAAAACTTAGGCTATCATCAGGCATATGAAAAAAATGCTCCCAAACACTACTAGTTAGAGAACTTCAAATTAAAGTAATTCTGAGATCGTATCTTAACACTTACCCATCAGCATGGCAAAGATGGAAAAAAGGAATTGGTAAGTATTGGAAAAGCTAAGGGAGAATAGCCTTGTTGATCAGTAGTTGGTGAACCTGTGAATGGGTACAACATTTCTGGAAGACAATTTGGAATTAGTCACAGATAGCTACTAAACAGTGTGTATGTCCTTTCACCCAGGTATATCAGTGTGAGCCTATATGCAAAAGGGAAAAAAGAAAGAGGAAGGAGTCATTTATGTACAAAAATACTTCCAGCAGTTCTTTTAGTGTTTAAAAAAAAAGATGGAAGACGAAATCTGTATGTTTACAATATAAAAACAAAACCATTAATAAAACTTTTTTTTAAAAGAAAGATCAACATTTGGCAACAGATTGTGAATATGGAGGCAGAGAGTGAAGAGTCAAGCTTGATTCCAATGTTGCAAATCTTGGTGACAAGAAGGATGATGTTAAACCAGGCCTGCATAATATAAGGCCCATTGGTCAATTATGGCCCGCTAAAGAATTTGGGGTGGTCAGTGAAAAATGTAGAGGATGTAAAAGAAAGTAAAGATGTAACAAGTGCTTTGTCAATGCCTAGCTTAACCTACCTTCCACTAGTCACTATTGTGCCTGTCACATCACTCTCTCTTATTTGTCATATGACCCAAGGCAACCAGCTATCATCAGTCTGTCTCTAAAAACCTTTATGTGTTCTGAAGAAGTTTAGTCTATCTTAACTTTGGCCCCTACCTACTGCCAAGTTGTGCATGTGTGTGTTAAACAAAAAAATAAGTGTTTTTAGAAGAGCAAAAAAAAAAATTGGTTCCATTTTGACATGCTGAGTTTGATTAGCCCACAGAACATCCAGTTTGAAAGGTATAATAGGCAGTTAGTGATAATGAGACTAGAGCTCAGGCAAGGCAAGAGTAATATATAGAGATCTAGGAATTATGTGCATAGAGATAATTGCACCCATTGGAGCTGATGAAATCGCCAAGTGAGGGAATAACACAGAGAAAAAAAAAGGGCCCAAGAAAAAACCTGGGATATGCACCAAATTACTAGTCATACCAAAGATAAAGATACAGAAAAGGAGAATAAAAGGAGTCAGGGGTATTTAAACAATTGGGAGAACCAAGAGAGTTATGTCACTAAAACCCTGAGAGCAGAGAGTATGTGGGGGAAAATATGATCACCAATGTCAGATGCTGCTGGAAGATCAAAGAGGAGAATTTGGTAATTAAGGGATCATTGCTAACTTTAGAAACAGTAGCTTCCATTGAATAATGAAGTCTCAGATGAACAAGGGAGAGAGTGAGAGGGGAAGTGGAGGCATAGAGCGTCAATTGATTTTTCAAGTTTAGTTAAGCAGAGGATAATAAGAAGAGAATTTCCAGAAGGGATAGTAGGATATAGTGAAGGGTTTGGGATTTTTGTTGCTGTTGTTATTTTATTTTAATATGGAGAATGTTTGACATGTTTGGCATCCCCAAGTAAAAAATCAACAAATAAAGAGAAAGGTTTTAGGTGCTGAAAAGAGATCTTTTTTTTTTCAGCAGCAGATACTATTTTCACTAAGTTTTAAAAGATGGGTAAAGTGTGCATCAGTGGGCACAATATGGCAGAGAGGTAAGGAGATCCTACCTACCTGGCAGATGAAATTAATAATGATGATAATAACAACATTACTATGGTGTATTGAATTTCATTTGCATGTATTTGATCTTCACGGCACTAGGAGATAGACATTATCATTATCCACCTTTTACAAGTAATGAAATGAAAGCTGTGAAAGGTTAAGACACTTATCCAATCTTACACAGCTAGTAAATATCTAAGTCAGGATTTGAACTCAGGTCTTCCTCAATAGAAGTCCAGTATTGAAGTCATTATGCCACCGCAAGACATATTTTAACTGTTTAAGGAGCGAATTGAAGACAAATATTTGTTCCCTATCTTCTATTGACCTTAATTGGCTTCTTCCTTCCCTTTTGTGGTGCCAACGTCCTCCCATGTGCTCCATATGGCATTTTGGTGCACACCTGAAATATTATCATCCTTGGTAGCTCTTCAAGCTTGGCATCTCTCATGCTGCTCCCCTATCACACTGCCATCTGAACTGATGTTTTGTCCCTCTACGTAATATATTTTTACAAAGGGAAGAAATACCTTGTAATAAGAATGGTTTATGTTTCCATGTACTTTACAGTTTTCTCAACAGTGTTCCTTTTTTTTTTCCTCTCGGGTATCTTGTGGAAATTATAGTCTACCCTGGGAAAACCCCTTGCAGAAGTCCTCATTTTCTCTTTACATATAATCTACTTTTGACTGTTTCATGTAGATGTCTCTCTTTCCTCATTTCTGTTCATCATCTGAAGTGTCACACTGCAATTCTGCAAATGGTCACTATAAACAAGCTGTTATCACATCATGGCAAAGTTCTTTCTATAGGAAGGAACTGAGAGGCACCATGTCACCAGTACAGAAAGAGCAGACCATTGTCACATTGTTTCTTTCCCAACCTTTCCTCCTAGTCTAAATGTTGGTCATTGGCTGTGCCTTTATACCACTTTTTTTCACATTTGTATTTATTTAATTCCCTCAGATATGTGTGATTAGAGCAGTTCATGGGAGCAAACCATAATGGAAAGTTAGCTGGACTTGGAATTAAAAGACCTGAGTTTGGGGCGGCCAGGTAGCACAGCGAGTAAGAGCACCGGCCCCAGTGTTGGGATAACCTGGGGGATCAAATCCAGGCTCAGATACTTAGCACCCATCCAGAAACACCTAGCTGTGTAACCTTGAGCAAGTTACTTAACCCCAATTGCTCAGAGGTGGCCAGGTGGCTCAGCGAGTAAGAGCACCAGCCCCAGTGTTGGGATGACCTGGATCAAATCCAGGTGATGCTCAGACACTCAGCACCACACCCAAAAATAACTGGCCGTGTAACCTTGAGCAAGTTACTTAACCCCAATTGCTTAAAAAAAAAAAAAAGACCTGAGTTTTCTGTTGTAACATTTGCTACGTGTCTGACCTTAGACAAAGGGTAGAATCATAGGATTTGTTCAAATGAAGGAACTCTTGAAAGTTGTCTAGGAAGGACCTTACTGGATGTCACTTAAGCTCTGTTTGCCTGTGTGCGTGAGTATGTGTGTGTGTGTTTGTTTGTGTGTATGTGTGTGTGTGTAAAGTTCACTTAGTTCAGGGGAAAGAGTCAGCACCCTGAACATAAGAGAAAATACAAATTACAAGTAGAAAAAATACAGAGAAAATAATACAAATCAAAAGACATGGCTTCTAGTTATCTGACCAAAGTTATACATACAGTTACCAAAGAGAGAAGCACCAATACCTGGGTTTTCAAAGTCAGGGGGCTCCTTAATGATTAAGCAGAGTCTCATCTGGCTACATTACTTCAATACTCTTCCCATAAGTAAGTCCCAAAGTAAAATGCTAACCTCAGAGTATATATCTACTTCTTCAGGGTTAGAGGGCATCACAACCCTCCGGAACCATTGCCTAATTACAATGTATCAAAAGGGGTGGGTCTTGGGGCAGCCAGGTGGCTCAGCAAGTAAGAGCACCGGCCCCAGTGTCAGAATGACCTGGGGATTGAATCCGGGCTCCGACACTTAGCACGACACCCAGAAATAACTGGCCGTGTAACCTTGAGCAAGTTACTTAACCCCGATTGCTCAAAAAAAAAGGGGGGGGTGGGTCTTCCTGAAGGAAAAAAACAAGCCTCCTGTAGTCAAGCTTCTTAATGGGTGGGAAAGGTCTTCAACTCCCATTAACATCACAGTTTCTTCATCTGAAAAACAGGAAAATAATAGCAGCTATCTCCCAGGGTTGCTGGAAGGAAAAGATGATAATGTTTTTAAAACATTTCACAAACTAGTGATTATTATTAATATTAGTTATTATTATAATTAGAGAGATAACATGCAAAATCTAGTGATCTTTATATTACACTGTATAGGAAATTTGCACTTTAGTGACCCATCACTGGAATGTATAATCCAAGTCTCACATTTTTAGAACTCAGAAACTGCCCTTATTTTAATACTATTTGTCCTGGCCTACTTAGATGCATTTGAAGGCCATAGCTTTCTTTTTACTTCTCCATTATTAAAACAAAAAAAAATGTTCTTTAGGAAATATCTTTGACTGAACAAATTATAGTAGTCTATCAAAAAGCACTCATTAAGCACCTATGTGATTGGCACTCTGATAGGCACTAGGGCATCTAGGTGGTATGGTAGGTGCCAGTTCTGAAGTCAGGAAAACTCCTCTGAGTTCAAATCCAGCCTCAGATGTTTACTAGCTCACTAGTCGCAGATACTTGCTTACTTAACCCTAGGCAAGTCACTTTACCCTGTTTGCTTCAGTTTCCTCCTCTATAAAACGAGCTGAAGAAGGAAACGATCACTCCAGTATCTTTGCCAAGAAAACCCAAAATGGTGTCACAAAGAGTTTAACATGACTGATATGACTAAACAACAACATATAAAGAAAAGCAAACAACAAAAAAAAAGCGATCCCTGCGCTTTAGGAGATCACAGACTGATGGGGGAGGAGACAATATGCAAACAATTTTGTACAAACTGTGTGTGTGTGCTCACATACACATATATACATATATGTGTTTGTGTACACACACAAAGATGAGGATAGAAATTAATGTAGACAACAGCATAAGATACAAGGCCCAAGGTCAATGAAAATAGCCAGAGTTGGTAGTTGTATATAAAGTTAATGGAATATGTTTATGCAATAAGAAACAGTTAATATAAGGAATCCAGAGAAACACAGAAAGTTTTATATGTACCGATAAAAGGTGAAGAGATAAAAACCCAGAGAAGAGTGTTATGACATGTACAAAGTTCGAGACACATAGTTTCTGGGTAATTAATCATTTTGTTAATCAAGTTAGAAGATAATAAAAGAGATCAGTGGCTTTCTTGAATGATGCCAAAAATCCTTCCTAGAACTCACTCAACATTTATATGCCCTTGGAAGAGTGGGTATTCATGAGGGTAGCAATTAACTCTAATTAGCTAACAAGTAATGAAAAGAATATTGTAACAAGAAGTGGACTCATTCTAATTAGGGACTGGGGGATGTAACTTTGGTCACTGTCACTCCCAGGCTACCCTCAGTCTTGGGCAATCTAGACAAAGGATCTATCCCCCACCCAAGCCTGAATAGAACTCAACAGGGCAGAATTCACCTTAAATTCTTTGTTAGGTTCTCTAGTTGTGTGGGGTAATAATTCCAAGATTTCATGTCATAATCCACCCTCCCTTCAGAGAACTTGAAGAACTTAATCTCCAAATGAGGAAGGGAAAAAATTCTGCCTCTCCCCAATATTAACAACTGGTTATTTAATAATAATTTCTCTCATTCCATTTGCTTCATCAAGAAACTAACCCCTTTTACTAGTGTAAAAGTAACATGATTACCCAGAAACTATGTCTTTTGAAGTTTTTGTATGTCACAGTAGGCATAATAGCTGAAGGAATACAAATGAATGCATGAAAAGTGGCAAAACTCATAGTAAAGACTGTGAGAAAGGGTGTTTTTCAGAGAACAAAGGATTAAACACACCTTCCTCCTCTTACACTAGACACAGGGTACTAGGAGTGCAAAATAACGCAAACCCTGACATTGAGTCAGTTGGTTTTGTCCAACTGCTTAATAGTCAGGAGAAAATATAAGAAAATTCTTTCCCCTCTAACGGCCAACACCCTAGGTTAGTCCTTCATCTCCACTCATGTAGACCACAGCATTAACTTCCTCATTGGACTTAAACTTTCAATCACTTGCACCTACCCAACATCTTCTATACAGCCACCAAAATCACCCTCCTAAAATGCTCAGACAAGCATATGACCCCCTCTTGAGACACCACAGGGGCTCCCTGCTACTTCCAGAATAAAAGACAACTTCCTTTGTTCACTATTTAAAACTCTTTACAACTTGACTTTAAGTTACCTTTCCATTTTTAGTTCTCATTACTTTATCTCCCCTACTCTACATTCCAGTCAAACTAAACTTCTTTCCAGTTCCCATATAAGACATTCAAACTCCACTCTCTGTGTTTACCCTGACTGTTCTCCCCTGCTTCTTGGAATCCTTAGCTTCCTCTGAAGATTATTAGAGTGTCACATCTTACATAAGCATTTTCCTTATTCCCTGGTTGTTCCCTTCCTTCATATTGGTTTGTATTTACATATTGCACTGGCTATTATACTTTACACTTGAATGTGCACAGATAGGATTAAAGAGTTGAATATAAACTCCTTGACGGCAGGGATTCCACCCTTTTATTTTTGTATAGTAAGTACTTTAGACAGCTCCCAGTATATCTGTTGTTGAGTTGTTAAGTCATGTGTGACTCTTCTTGATCCCATGGCTCATACTGTCCATGAGGCTTTCTTGGCAAAGGTATTAGAATGGTTTGTCATGTCCTTTGCCAGTGGATTAAAGCAAAGTTTAAATGACTCACCCAAGGTCACACAGTAAGTATCTGAGCTCGGACTTGAACTTGAGTCTAGGTAGCACAGTCGATAGAGTACTGGGCCTGGAATAAGAAAGACTCATCTTTCAGAGTTGCAATCTGGCCTCAGACACTTACTAGCTGTGTGATCCTGGGCAAGTGACTTAACTCTGCCTCAGTTTCTCTTCTGTAAAATGAGATGGAGAAAGCAATAGCAAAGAACTCTAGTATCTTTGCCAAGAAAACCCCAAATTGGGTCATGAAGAGTTGGACACAACTGAAGAAATAACACAACAATTTCCTGACTCCAGACCCAGTGCTCTGTGCACTGAGCCTTGCAGCTGCCCTTCCCAGTACATAGCTGGAATTTAATAAATGCTTCTCAAAGTTTTAAATTAAACTTACTGTGATGCAAAAGACAAAAAGACATCAATAAAACTTTTTAAAAGCAATTTTCTATATGTCAATCAGATTCTCAACACTTGAGGGGGAAGGAGACATCTGAGGGATAAAGAGATGTCCATTATACCCTGAATCGTTCCTCTAATGATACCTTGTATTTGTATAGTCCTTCATAATTTTCCAAGCACTTTCACATGCACTGTCTTATTTCAGGGATTACTGATAATAAAGTAGGAAATACAGAAGGGAGGTTACATTCACATAGTCCTTCCTTAAATGGACAAGTATAGGACAATGAAGACGTGGATAGAAAGCAGACAATGTTCAAAAAAAATCAGCTGGCTTGCTCAATCTGAGTTACAAGTGAGATGAGGCAGCCAAAATGAATTCTGCAATCTTGTGCTGTGTAGTGTTCAGAATAGGGAAGATGGAATCCTGCTGTACTGGGCATTGCTTAGTCTATACCTGGGCTTCTGGATATACCACTGGGGACCAGGTTTTTCCAGAGGATACTGACAAATGCGCCATGTTCAAAAAAGGGTGAGCAAGATGATAGAGGGCATAGAAACTGCCTTATTCAGATTGGTTGGAAGGAATGATGATGGTGAGCCTTGAGAAAAGATGTAGGTGACTTAGGGGACATTAATACTATTTACAAATGTTTGGGGGCAGCTAGATGGTGAAATGGATAGAACACTGGCTTTGGAGTCAGGAGGACCCGAGTTCAAATCCAGCCTTAGACACTTGGACACTTAACTGGCTATGTGACCCTGGGAAAGTCACTTAACCCTGTTTGCCTCACCAAAAACAAACAAAAAATATTTGAAGAGTACGTTGTCATATGGAAGATGATATAGAACTATTCTGCTTGACCCCCTGGAAAGGTAGAATAAGTAGGGAGATCATTGGGAAGAAGGCTGATATTGACTTAACATAAGAAAAAGTATCCTCATAGGTAGTACTGTCCAACAGTGGAATGGGTTGTTTCTATTGAGTGCCTAATAAATGAAGGACTTCAAATGGACTTTGGGTAACTATTTGGGGATTTTTTTATAAAGGGATCCATGTTTCAGCTCAGGGTTGGACTAAATGGCCTCTGGGATCCCTTTTAATTCTATCAGTGTACAACCATTTGAGTCCTTCTTTTGCTTTCTCCTACTTTCAGTGGAAGAAGAAGTAACTACTGTATTAAAGACATAGAATTTTAGACTGAAAGGGATTTAAGAGAGCATCTGATTCTGCCTTCTCAATTTATAAATGAGCAGACTGAGCCTCAGGGTGGAGTAGGAGGGAATTAGTGCCCTGCTCAAGGTCACAGAGCTAATTAGATGAAGAAAACTTTAGGAAATGGATCCATGCAGGGTCTTTCCCTACAGATTATCAGAGAATTGGCTTTTCTTAAATAGATTCCATCACTACACTGTGTTGGATGGTAAAGGAGAGATTCTGGGGCTATTCAGCTTCCCAGCTCACTGTCGCGCTAACTGCCAGCTAACGGTTCTAGATGGGTTTAATTTTGGTAATTCTACCTGTGACTAATTGGATGTCACTCACTTTTATAAACAAAGCATACTTGTAGCAACAGTTCAGTCTATATGAGTACCATTCATCAATCCCAAGGACCAGTGAGAGAAAAAAAAGAGGTAAAATCGAAGGATACCAGGCTCTCTTAGAAATCAAAAAACAACAAAAATTCTCCTTACCACGAATGAGAAAATCTAGGCAAATTCTATCATCATCATTACCACTATTATCTAACGATTCTTCTCAATCCTGATCCTTCTTGTGCTCTCTGTTGTACTTGACACTGCTGAGCACCTTTTCTTTGATACTCTCTCCTTTTGGGGGCTTGGGGACACAGCACATTATTCTCTCTCCATACATACACACACCCACACACACATTCGTCTTGCTGATTCATCATCAATCACATTTACAAAATTTGGGTGTACTCTAAGACTTTGTCCTGATCTCTTTATAAAACAAGGGTGGGGGGGTGAACTCTTAAGTTCCCTTCTAGCTCAGTATACCATATATAAATGTATATATGTGTATTAATGTATGTGTGTATGTATATACACGTATTGACTATACACACAGACATACTGACACCTATATGTATGTATTCACAATCGATAGGTATATACACAATATATATGTATGCATAGGCATATAGTAATATAAATAAAATACACATTTATGTATATATACACACACACACAAATATATTTGTAGTGTGTGTGTGTGTGTGTGTGTGTGTGTGTGTGTGTGTGTGTTCCAGCAGGGGTGGAGAGCCTAGGAACCTGAAGCCTTAAGGTCACAAGTGGTCTTCTTGGTCCTCAAGTGCAGCCCTTTGAATCCAAACTTCACAGAACAAATTTCCTTAATAAAAGGATTTGTTCTGTCAAACTTGGACTCAGTCAAAAGGCCGCACCCAAGGATCTTGTGGCCTCGAGGCTGGACATTCCCCACCTCTGGTACACGAGTACACATACACACACACACACACACACACACACACACACACACTCATACTTATATGATCTTTTCATGCACCAGAGGGCACTAAAAACTGAAGAAATGCTCTGCAGTCTGATTATTTCCTACACTAACGTATTTTTCCACTAGAGGGCACAAGGAAAAGATTAATTAATGTTCCTGCAATCTAGTAGTTATATAGATGTAAAAGGCATATAACAGGGTAGTAGGTGATAAAAAAAATGTTCACAACAAACCAAATGAGAATATTTCTTTTAAAATTCAATTTAAGCTTAGTAGTTATCAATAAAAACAACACGAGAATACAAATGAATAAAAATGACTGGGCATTCAAATCACATTAGGGTTTTTTTTCTCTATTCAACAGTGAAAAAACATCATTTTGTTGCAATGTCTCCTGGTCAATTCTTCTCCTCTGTGTCTTTTTTTCTGAATTTTATGGTTGGATTACTACTTAAAGAGTTGTAACCAGAGCATATAGTTTTCTGAACCTTGCTTTCACTTGTCTTCAGTTTACATACATTTTCCCATATTCCTTGGGAGAATTCTTATCTGTCATTTCATATGATGTAGTAACACTCCAATACATTTCTGTACCACACTTTGTATAGCCATTTGCCAATCAATAAATTCAAGGGTTATTTCCAGTTCTTTACAATTTCTTCTCCCCCCTCTCCCCCCACCCCAGCCCTGTGGCTATTGTTAGGCTTTATTCTTATAAATAATGCTTCTATGAGTAATTTTGTATATATAGATCTTATGGATAATGCTTACTGAAAAAAAAATCAAAATAAGTCTTGGCTCCACAAGAAATACAATAAATAGGCTATCCATTTCCTGACAGCATCCAATTTCATCATTTTGAACTATCTACCAATTTAATGGACATGAGGTAGAAACTCAGAATTATTCAAACTTTCGTTTCTTTTTTTTTGTTTGAACAGTGTTTAAAAGGTAATTGACAATTCCTTTCTCTTCCTCACAGATTTGTCTATGCATATCTTTCTATAACTTATCTAATAACGAATCACAGTTTTTCAAAGTTAGGGAAAACCTTAGAGCATAAACTGCATCAACCAGAATCCCCTTTAAAATATATCCAAGTGGTAGGCATGTAGACTTGGTTTGAGGAGCACAGACTATGGAGTGCCCATCGCCTGTAAAAAGCAGCTGCACACTTAGGGAGCTTGACTTGGAAGTTTGTCCTTCCATCAAGTCAAATTATGCCTCTAACTTCCATTCATTGTTCTTAGTCGTGCCATCTAGGGCCAAGAAGAGCAATGCTAATCCTTCTTCTAAGGGACAGCCCTTCAAATAGCTGAAGACACAGTCATGTCCAGCCAATGTCCTAAGAATGCATCCTCCTCTTACAAATTTTTACCTATTCCTGATTTTAGATATCAGAGAGTTCTATCTGAAATACATGCAGTAAGTTTTTTTGACCTGTGTCTGCTTTTTTCCTCTTCATTTTAGAGGTACAAAGTTTTTGTGAAAGGTTTTTTTTTATTTTATTTTATGAAGGAGATAAAGAATTGTTACACAAATATAAGAGCTGTTTATTCCTCAGAGATCACCTCTTTGGGGATCTTGGTTGTTAGGTGATCATGGGAATTAAGAGTTGGGAAAGGGAGCCAGCCTTGAGACAAGAAGGAAGAAAACATCAAAACTATGACTAAATAAGGAAATTTATTATGATATCATCCTCAAGGCATCTTTCCCAGTTCTAAGTTTATCATCTTTGTAGAAAAGAAAACTAAAGTTTAAATAAGAAACCTGATTTGCAGATTCTTATAACTTCAATCAATCACTAAGTATTTATTAAATGCTTATTATATACCAGGCAATAATGAAAATTGGTTCCAACTAGGTCTCTTAATTGGTTTTGTAATAATGTTTAAAAGAACCTTTTAGCCTCGTATGTACGTACATGTGTGTGTGTGTGTGTGTGTGTGTGTGTGTGTGTGTGTGTGTGTTTAAACTGTCTTTGCCTGGTCTCCCTGCCTTTTCTCTTTTCTAATTCATCCTACACATTGCCAATTTTTTTTAACTGAATCTGTGATTCCAATAGTATAAGGAATTCCCAAAGAGATTCTCTCTCCACCAAAGCAGATTGGCACCTTATCTACAATTTATAATGATATAGTTTCCCGGTGAACTGAGCAAGTAAGTGACCTACCCATGGTCATACATATGCATATGCATCAGAAGCAGATAAGCTTCCTAAAACACTGTTTTCATCATCTTCTTTCCTTAAGAAGCTTCAATGATTCCTCTACCTACAGGAGAAAATCTGAAATTTAATGCTCTCCCCAGTCTAATTCAGTCTACTTTTTCTTTTTATATCTTACTGTCTTACAATGAGTCCTCTGCTCTAAGACTGATTTCTTCATTATCACTTTTTTCTGTTCTTGTTAATGTTCCCTATATCTGGAATGCCCTCCTTCCTCTCTTTCTAAACTCTTTCTAATCTTCATCTAAAATCTGGGCCCATCTCAAGCATCACCTTCTCTTTTCCCTTGCCATTCAAATCCACAAATATTTCTCAGATCTCTGAATCTGTAACATTAAACCATTTAACTTGCTGTTCTGACCTCTGTGCTTTTACCCAAGCTGTGCCATCTACCTGCCTTTTCTACCTGCCTCTCTACCACCAAAAACAACTCTTCCTACCAAGGCTTCCAGGATCAGCTCAACCATGAAGCTTTCTCTAATTCCCGATAACTAAATGTCATCTCTCCCTCCTCCAAACTAAGATACAACTTTATTTTCAAAACACTGTTCCAGCACATCCAATCTTATACAATTAATAGTCCTTTATATTCATGTCTTGTCTTCTCTGCATGACTGTAAACTTCCTAACAGTTAACATAAGCAGGGAAATGAAGGGAATTCCATGATCAAATTGATGTTTGCAGAGAAATGAGCTTTTGGAACTTCTGAGAGCATCTCCCTGTAAAATGTATTGGCATACTGCTGGGTGTTTCCTGGTACTATAAAAACTGAGTGGTTTACAGGATAGGTAGGTGGCAAAGGGAATAGAGCACTGACCCTGGAGTCAGGAAGACCTAAGCTCAAATTCATTCTCAGACACTTAACACTTACTGTGTGACCTTGGGCAAGTCACTTAACTCCTATTGTCCTGCCTTCCCCCTAAAAAAATAAAACAACCTGAGTGGTTTGATCTAGACTCTACCAGGATGGACTCATGTAGAAGGAACCCCCCTCTTTTCTCTGCTCTCTTTAAAAGGCAACTGACAATAGCATCTGTCTTTTTCTGCCTTCTGAGATTTTCTAAGATCAAAACAAAATAAAGAACAGAGGTAGAGGGTAGAATGGTTCCCCCAAGCAAAAGTCTAGAGAGATTGTATATTGGGGTACATACAGTGTCCATTGTGACCTAAGAAAAGAGCTTTGGAAAATGCCAAGATTCTGGTACTAGTCTAGATACTAGGTACTAGAGCTGGCAGGGTAATCACTTACTCCCATAGTCCTGTGGAAAAGGGAATGACACAAGTGAAATAATGAAGGTTTGTAACAACAAGGCAATATTCACAATGCCCACAGTGAGTATAAATATGCTGGTGTAGTTGCGAATCACAAAATGTAACAGGCTCTCCACATGGGGGACACAGGCAAAGCATTTATTCAAATACCAAATTAGCTGAGTCAAAAGTCAAAACCTGAAAGTCAAAGACATTACAGTAACCACAAAGTTAGTACACATAGTTAATGCTGTGAACACCCACATTCTCAAGCCTTTAAAACAAAACAGGCTCCCTCAGACAAAGATCCCCTCCCCCATTCACAGTAGCTGCTCAGGGGTTCCACACTGCTCTTTGCTCCCAGTAGTTCTCAGCAGAAGTCCTCAGTAGAAGTTCTGGCTGGCTCTCAGAAAAAGTTTGTGCTGCTGCTGCCACTGCCTGAGACTCCATCCGCAGCCACTCAGACGCTTCAGGTCACCAGCTGGCTCCAGCCCGGCCCCTACTCGGCTCCAGCGGCTCCTTGCCCCACCCTGTCCTTCCACATCAGCAAATTCATCCCACTTTGGTGGGGGGGAGATTCTCAAGTTCCCCATCTCAATACTTGACATAATTATGAACTTGAAACCAAGTGCCAAGCACCCGCTAGTTTGCCAATACAAGAGGCAAGGAAGATCTTCAAATCCCATTACCATTACAGGGTTCCTGAATTCTACTGAGGAAAAAGAGATTGCCTATACAGCACACTTCTTGTGGAAAGAAGAGAATTCTTCACCTGGCTCTTGGGGCTTGGAAAAACATCAGCAATAGACTAACACCAAGACATGGGGGAACAAAGGAAAAATAATTTTGTCCCTTGTTGCTACCCCAAGTTAGAGGCACTTAACTTGACATCTGTGCACTTGAAATAGAGGTAGAGATAGAGATGTGTATATATACACACATATACATACAAATATCTTGCATATATTATATCTAGATATATACACATAGATCAATCAATAAACATTTATTAAGCACCTACCATGTGCCATGCACTGTGGGGATACAAAAAGAGAGAAATTACAATCCCTGCCCTCAAGGAGCTTACAATCTAATGCACAAACACACACATACATACACATACACACACAGCAAGTTATAAATGAAATAAATAAGAAATAATTAACAAAGGAAGTTACTAGAATTGAAAGGAATTGGGGAAGGCTTCCTATAAAAGGTAGGATTTTACTTGGGACTTAAAGGAAACCAGAGAAGTATTATTACTACACATTTAGTGGTGGTATTTCTGGGTCAAATAATAGTATTACATATATGTGGTCAGAGAAGAAGAGGAACCTTACAATAAAATTAGATAACCTATATCACAGTTATCAAAGTGTGTGTATATATATATATATCACAAATGTATACATATATGTAATACTAATAACTATTTTCATATAGTCAGATCCCTTTGTAAGGATATGTGTTTTATTTTGTGTCTTTAAAATATTATTTGACCCAGAAATACCACCACTAAATGTGTATCCCAAAGCCATGAGGGGTGGGGGATTCCACATATGTGCAAAATATTTACAGCAGCTCTGTTTGTGGTAGCAAAGGACTAGAAATTAAGGGGACGGCCCTCAGTTGAGAATTGGCTGAACAACTGATGGCATATGATCACAATGGAATACCATTGTGTTATGAGAAATGATGAGCAGGAGTGGCTAGGTCCGGAGTCGGGAGGACCGGAGTTCAGTTCCGGCCTCAGACACTTAACATACACACACATACACACACACACACACACACACACACACACACACAAACTAGCCATGTAACCTTGAGCAAGTTACTTAACCCCACTTGTCCTCCAAAAGGCAAAAAAAAAAAAAAAAAGAAATGGTGAGCAGTCAGATTTCAGACAACCTGCAAAGGCTTACACAAACATGCAAAGTGAAATGAGTCAAACCAGGACATCATTGTAGACAGCAACAGAAATATACAATGATCAACTATGAATGACTTAGCTCTTCTCAGCAATATAGTGATCCAAGACAATTCCAAAGGACCCATGATGAAAAATGCTCTCCACCTCCAGAGAAAGAACTGATGGAGTTTGAATGCAGCTCAAAGCACACTTGCTTTTCACTTTGTTTTCATGCTTTTTTTTTTAAGTCTGTTTTCTATTACAACATGACTAATATGGAAATAAGTTTTGCATGATTGCACATGTATAACCAGTATCAAATTGCTTGTGATCTCAGAGAAGAGGGAAGGGGAAGGGGGAGGGGAGAGAATTTGTAAGTCCAAACTTTTTAAATGAATGTTAAAAATTGTTTTATATGCAATTGGAAAAAATAAAATATTATTCTGAGAAAGGGTTCATAGGCCTCACCAGCCTAACAAAAGGATCCATGACACCAAAAAAGTGGTGGAGAAACCTTAACCAAAGATATTCAGATGGCAAAGACAGAATAGAAAGTGATCTCTCTCCCTCTAGGAAGCCCAAGAGTGTTTCCTCTGAGGGAAGTCTGCACTCAGGGTAGTACCACAAAGACTAATGCCTGTATGGATGCTGGGGTGAATGTGGGTAGGAGTCACTGGAATGTCTGTTTTTTCCTCCTAAGCAGTCCTAAGTATATTTCCATTTGAAGAGCAGTCCAAACCACAGGTTAGCTTTACAATTTAAGAAGACTTGAAGACCCTGTAGAAAATAAGATTGGTTGGAGAGGAAGGATAACTGTATTCATTTTCTATGGGTTCTTAAGAGTCCTTTGATTTTTTTTTCCTGGATGAAATAAAGTCAGTTCTGTATCTCACATACGCATTATACCTCTAATGAGAGTGACTAGGTTAGATCTCAGGGAGGTAGACCAAGAGTTACATACACATAAGTCAGTTACCCTTTCTTGGGGAGGTATTGTAGAATAACAGAAAGAGAATGAACTGGAAGTCAGGAGGCCTGGGTTCCAGATTCTGATTTTGCCACTCACTAGTTCTGAGCCAGTGAATTAGTTATCTGATATCTATAAGTTTTGGTTTCCCCTCCTACAACACGGAGATGATATTTACACTTCATACAGTGTTTCTGCAAAGAAAATACTTTATAAAACTTGAAACCCTGTCTAAACGGGAACTATTATCAGTTGCTGATCTTTATAGCTTTTCTGTACCTGACACAGGGCCTTACTCATAGCTGACAATCAGTAAATCTCTGCTGACTCCTTGATTTAAAGAAGCATATATAACAAAAGTAAGGATTGGGAGTGATAAGGGAAATCATAAAGACAAGGGCAAGGATAATGGAAAAATAAAAAAGGACAAGTGAGTGATGGGGAGAACATATGGATAGACAGGAATTAAAACTTAACCAAAGGACTGGAGTCTTAAGTCAAGGGGTATTGACAGTATGATCACTAATCACCACTATGACTCGAATATATTCTAAGATTATAGTTCCCCATCAGATTTCAGTGGTAAAAGCAGAAATGACAAAATTTTGTCCCAACTTTAAGCATTCATGAATCTTAGTTCAAGAAAATAACAGATATGATGTTTCTCACTAGGGAACTTTGAAACCTGATTATAATTTCACTATTCCTAAAAAAATCTCACCTTCCCTTAGCTCTCTAATCCATGGTCATCTTTCCTGAGATGTTTCTGTTGGTCCCACTGGATTAATCCCATGTGACCAGCCAAAGGCTGTTGCTAAAACCCTCTAAGAAAGGGACTGCAAAGACTTCCGGGTAGCATGGTATGATTAAGTCAACAAACATTTATTGAGTGTCCACTAACTTCCAGGCATCCTGCTAAGCGGTGGGGGCATAAAGAAAGGTGAAAGACAGTTTCAACTGTCAGTTAGATGTGAAAAACAACACACAGGAAACCATGTGCAAACAAGAATAATTTGGAGATAATCAGAAGGGGAAAGACACTTGAATTAAGGTGTGTTTGGAAAAGTAAATGGTAGAATTTTAGACTGGATTTGAAAGACACTAGCATTATGGGTAACTGTCTGCAAAATGAATGGTGCCATTAAAAAACAATCAGAAACTAGTAAGGGATTTAAACAAAGATTAAGGGTCGTTACTTACCAGGAAGCAAACAGATCAAGGACCAGAGGTATGTCCATGTCCAGAGATGTAGACTGGTTATTTAGGAGCATCAGAATGTAAGGGTCCTAACAGGAAAGCATGGTCTATAGATCAGTCAATAATTCTGAGAGCAGGGCAGCCAAAGGAATGTGAGTTCACACAGACAGAATATTTCCCAAGCTGACTCACTTGGCTAGAGGAGCCTACCTCCACCCATTTGAGTTCTAACACTGAGGGCTAATCTCACCTGCCAGGGACGTTTAGTCAGAGCTGCAGCTGTGGATAATGACAATGGTGCAGTGGGAGGAACAGCGGGATTGGAATCAGTGGAACCTGCCACTGCACCAGAGGAGCTGTAACTCATCCAAGGGGCAGGCTAGCATGCCATCCCCAAAGCAGCCAAAAGGTCTGGGAATGTTTAGTTGAAAGAACAAAAAAAACATTGGGGGACAAGATAAAGATGCCCAGAATGCCGTCCCAGAAGGAGCTGAAGAATCTAGGGATATTTAGAGATCATAAAACATGAGGGTGCCCAGAAAATAATAGAATGTTACTTGAATTGATTGAATTGGAAAGATACCTAAGTGCAGACAGAAGTAGATGGATTCTTCCAGGTGACTCTTCCATTCAGATGAAAGTCAAATCCCAGTTCTTAGCTTCCTGCCTGTTTGAACCTGAGCAAACCACCCTATTTCCCTGAGTCTCACTTTCCTCTGATGTAAATTGAGGAAATTGGGCAGGGACTGTTCCCCTTTTGTCTTTGGACCCCTAGTAGCTAGAACATAGTAGGTGCTAAATAAATGCTTAGCTAATATATGATCATTAAGGTCCCATCCAGTTGAAAACCCTCTGCTTCTAGGTTCACACTGACAACATGGGGCTCTTAATTAGTTAAATAGCTTTCCAGGTGTCAGCATGGTGCCTGGCACATGGTAAACACTTTAAAAATGCTTGTTACTACTTACCTTGGGCAAGTCACTTAATCCCAATTGCCCTCCAAAATGAAAAAAAAATGCTTGATGACTGAATAACTCTGTTGAACTCTTATTATCTGAACTTACTCTCTGTAGTTTTTATTTGGTTTTCATTTTTCACTGCCTTGTATTTTATGGTTTTGAGTCTTGTCTCCAACTAAGATCCTGGAGGGCAGTACCTGTCGTGAGCTGCTCCTCCTCGTCCTTCTTCCTCCTCGTCCTTCTTCCTCCTCGTCCTTCTTCCTCCTGCTCTTCCTCTTCCTCCTCCCCCTCCTTCTTCACATCCTCCAAAATGCCTCATATAGAATATTGTTCAATAAATGTTAGTTTATTAATTACTTCAAACAGAGCATGTGAGAATAAAAACTCCTGGGAATACACATAAAAAGATTTCAGATAGGAAACAAGCAGGTATCTATAAAGCAAGAAATATGAAGCAGAAAAAAAAATCATCATCATAGTCTTCAGACTGCCCAGCGCATCCCCCCCATACCTCATTGCACTCGAGCCTGACCCCCCCCAACAATGCCCCAAGCTCTAAAATGCTCTTTTTACTCCCCCACCCATATCTAATAAAAATTTCTATTCCATTAGTTTAAAGGGCTCAGCTGGTAGTTGAGTGGTTGGGTATAATTGACACTAAGATACAAATGATTGCTACAAGATTAAATATAGTACTCTAATGTATTAACCCTTCCATGTGGATTTGTATTTTAAAATAAAATGCTTGCTAACTCCTTCCTCCCTGGAAGCATTTTTAAACATGGGAACCTCGGTCCCAGAACCCCCCAAATCACATTAGCAAGTGATTGCCTCTTCATACATCATCCTTGCCAAGTTGTAATAGCCCCCCTGAAAGTTATTTAATATCATATAGGCTCCTATATAAATAAGATTCCCAGGGAAACTTAAAAGGATGAGAATATCCACCCCTCTTCCACCCCACTAACTCAAATCAGATTGTTGGAAAGTCTAAGAATTCGAGAGTTGAAATCAAAGAGTTAAAAAATGAGTATTACTAGGTCTCAAGAGTGGGAAGGGAAGATCATGTGACTTTCTTTCACTGTCTTTCCTTTTGATTTAAATAAGCAAACTTGTAATATTTGCAGGCTTTAAGCTTAGGCCTCTAGACTGGACACCCAGATTCTACAGCAGATGAAAGAGGTTGAGGAAGACAGAGAGTAAACAGGAGAAGGGCTCACTGCCCTTCAACCCCAGATGCCCAAACCAGATGGTCTCACCCTTAACTCTCTGTATCTGTTTTTCAGGCTTCTTCTTTCCCTCCCTGCCAAAGATTATCTGGCTGCCTTGTAACTTATACTTCTTGAGTAGCTTAGTGTAGGAAAAGAACACTGGATCTGGGGTCAGAAGACTAAGATTGGATTTTGCATTTAATTGCATGCACATATGCTCCCCCTTCAAGAGAATGCAAAGTCCTTGAGAGACATGCCTGTTGTGTTTTTAATTTGTATCATCCAGGAAATTCATGTGCACAGAGCATATTAATAAATGCTTATTAAATTGAGCTAAATTTAATTGTATTGCTGGCCTTGCTGCTTTGTAACCATGTGATTTCAGACAAGTTCCAAGCTTTAGAATTGGAAGAGATGTTGGAGCTTTTTGTTTTATCTAGTTCCAAAGTTTTCAAATTTTGATGTACCATGGACCCCTAGGGCAGTCTGGTAAAGTCCATGGATTTCTTCTCAGACTATTGTTTTTAAATATATAAAGTATACACAGTATTGCAAAGGAAAATAATAATGGTAAAATAGTTATAAATTTTTTTTAAATAAATGAATAGACCCCAGGTTAACAACTAGGTTTACAAATGAAGGATCCTAGAATCATGTATTTAGAGGCTGCTAGAACCTTAGAGGTTCTTCTTTTTATGGAAGGGTAAACTGAGGCAGAGAAGTCTCATGTCTTTACCAATGTCTCATAGGTAGTAAGTAGTAGAGGCAAATTTAAACACAAGCATCCAGAAGCCCAGGGAAGCAAAGTGACTTGCCCAAAGTGATAACTAGTAACAAAACAGTGATTTGAACGCGGGTCCCCAGTACCAAATTATGCCACATTTTTTCATACTTGGAACTGCAAGTAGACAACGTGCATACCTCACTCCAAAAGATGACAGAGGGTAAAAATTAAAATTGGCTCATAATGAGTTCTATTTTAAGAGCCTATGTTTCTGATAAAGGGGCTGTGCAAACAGAGGTAAATAATGCTCCCTTTATCTAGTGCTCCATTAGATAACATCAATCAATGAACAAGCATTTATAAAGTTAATGCTATGTGGCTGAGGCTGTGCTAGCACCTGGGAATATAAAGACAAAAGAAAAATGGTGCCTGCCCTCAAAGAGCTTACAGTCTAACTGAGGGAGATAACATGTGCATATACAAGTTGGCATATAAAAAATGGAAAAGACAGCTGAATTTGGAGTTGGAGAACCTGCATTCAAATTCTATCTGACACTTATTTCCTATTTATCCTGCATAGAGTTTGTCTACATTTGTCTGCATGTTGTCTCCCCCATTAGACTCTAAGCTCCTAGAGGACAGGGACTCTCTTTTGCTCTTTCTCTATCCTCAATTCTTAGCAAAACGTCTTATTATGTCTAAGCAAAGACAGTAGAAGCTTAATCAACATTGATTGATTAACTATGTATTTGACCTTAGGCAAGTCCCTTGGGCATATCTCTGCTGTCAAGTTTCCTCATCTGTAAAAAGAGAGGGTCAGACTATGGACTCTGAAATCCCTTTAATTCCTCTATCTAGGATCCTATGAATTTTGTGGCCTCTGAAGGTCATTTCACATCTTCTGGTCTCAGATAGCTCACGTTCAGACACAAATCCCCGGACCTCCCTGAGCCTCACTTTCTTCATGAACAAAAAGAATAGTTGTCTAGATGACCTCTCAGGCTCTTTCAAAGTCTAAATTTATGATCTTATGTTAACCAGATTACGAAAGTGACTTAGGGTCCCCATCTACAAAATGAGAGGATTAAATTACATGAACTTCAAAGTCCTTGCTGCTCCTTAAAGGGATACAGTGATCCCATAGTGTAATATTGTTGTTTTTTCCTTCCCATTGTACAAGAAGCTTCTAAGATGATACCAAAATTTGTAATCAAGAGACTTTGAGAATATGTTAATACCATTAACAGGAAGAGGAATCGTGGGTAATGATTACTAAAAGAATAGCAGCATTTTTAGTTGGCCATTTCTGAACAATTTCTGACCCTTGAAAGAAAGAATAAGAAAAGATAGGTTCTCTTTTCTGCCATGCCAAAACATCGTCATCACAACCTATATACACAGGGCACTCCTATGCTATTCCTGGCAGATTAGGTGCTGGATTAGGTTCCAATTTCTTGCTTGATAAGATTTTGTCTTCTAGGATCTAAAAGTAACACAGATCGTATCTTCTCACTCCCATAACTTATATCTTGTATTCATTTTGTGTATGTTTTTGTATAGATCATATCTCCTCACTCCCATAAATTACACCTTACATTCATTTTGCATAGGTTTTTGGACAAATCTATTTGTGAGCATGTTATATACCCCAAGACAATGTAAATTCCCTGAGGACAGGAACTCTTGTCTTTTTGTCTTTATGTCCAAAGTGCCCAGTACGCTGTCTATCACATAGTGGGTATCTAATCATTTTTATTAATTAATATATTGATATTACAAGTGCCAATGTCAGAAACTTTTGAAACCCTAAGGGGCTCCCTCCTAGATAGGAAAGATACATTTAACCATAATACATATGATAGTTTGAGGACAACATAGCAGTGGTTGAACTAAAAGAAACAGGAGCTGATGCTTTAGGAGAAGTAGCGATCAGGAAGACAGATGCATAGTTTAACACTTTAACTCACCAAAATTTCCTTGGTTGCTTTGTATCAATAGATGTGGCCCTCTAGGTCCTGAAGTGCATCCCCTTATCTGAATCCAAACTTCACAGAACAAATCCCCTTAATAAAAGGCTTTCTTCTGTAAAACTTGGACTCAATAAAAAGGCCGCACCCAAGGACCTAGAAGGTCACATGTGGCCTCAAGTCTACAGGTTCCCCACCCCTGCTCTAGCCCCTTTTATAGCAATACTTTCAACTCCAGGATAGGCTTAACTTACCATTCCAAATTTTTCCTCCCACCCTCAAACGGAAGGGAGGCCCAGCACCTCTGGACTGAGGGCTTGCCAAGCCCTTTTCAGAGCTGCCCACCTTTCATCTAGCTCGCACTTTTGACTCTCAGAAGTTGTAGCATGCATAGCAGTCACACCCTGGTGAACCTCTTGGCACAGGGGCTAAACCAGGTTGAGAATAACTGACAGACCTCAAACCTCTCAATGAATTAGGGGATATCTACCCCAAATATGTGAAGACTCCCCCTGGCAGAATGGGCCAATGAGAATTTATTCCAGTCACCCTGAAGGCAGCTGAAGCAGGCACTGTGGAGAGCTTAGAGCTTGATCAGACTCCAAAGATGCCAAGGGGAGCCACTGAATCCAGGGTCATCACCAATCATCCTGACTTTTGTCTTGTCACTGGACTCTGATGACTATGGAAGAGAGAGTTTGACTCACGACTTTGGGCAGCTCTGCCTCACTTAAGTCTAATTCACATAAATCAAGACATAAGCCTGTGATATCATTGGTCTTCTTTGGTGGGGGGCAGGAAAGGATGGCAAAGGAAGACAAACAACATCATTCGATGCCTTTGTTCTTTCTGTCATTGTGATTGTTTTAGAGGATGGGATAGGAAGGGGGAGGAGAGTGTAGAAAACTTAGGCAGATGTGGGCAGAAGTCTGAAAATAGGATTCAGAAAGAGAAACAGAAGAAGAGGAAAGACATTGGCTAAGTGCCTATTATATGCCAGGCACTGTGTTAAGTGCTTTATAAATATTATCTCATTTGATCTAGAAGGACTTAGATTCAAATCCTACCTGTCATATGCCCATGGGCACATCACTAACATTTACCTACTAAGTAACAGTTATAAACTATATAGGAGATGAGGGGAAGGGAGGAAGGAGGAAGGGGAAATACTAGTTTATGGCTGTAGAGGACAGGAGGTGGTGATAATATGGCAGTTTTTGGTTATATATCACAAGGGCTGCTAGGTGGCACAGTTGATAGAGCTCTGGGCCTAAAGTCAGGAAACTGCTATTCAATTATTTCAGTCATATTCAACTCTTTGTGGCAACATTTGGAGTTTCCTTGGCAGAGATACTGGAATAGTTTGCCATTTTCTTCTCCACCTCATTTTACAGAGAGGAAATTGAAGTAAATAGGATGAAGTGTCTTGTATTGGGTCATATAGCTAGTAAGTCTCTGAGAAAGGAAGACCTGAGTTCAAATGTGGCCTTAGATCATTGAGTCATAGCTCTAAAACTAGAAGCAACCTCAAGAGCCACCTTCTTCCAGTCCTTTATTTTACAGATTAAAAAAAACTCATCAAAAAAGTTAATTTTGTTGCTCAAGGTCACACAGGTAGTCTGCATCAAAGATTGGAGTAGATCCTAGGCCCTTTGACTCCAGATCTAGAGTTTTGTTTTTTTCCCTTGTAGGGAAGAAAAATGAGAGGGATGGTGGGAGATGACTAGCAAAGGGGGAGAATGAAAGATCATTTGATATAAGGATTATTCTAAGGAATGAGATATGTAGACTAGGGAAGAAAATATGTGCTGGTGGGGAACATAAATCTCTTTCAGACATGTCACCTCGAAGCTCTGCTTGCTAAGAAGACTGGTTGGAAGATTCCAGTTTTAACTCCATATGAAGAAAAGTTTATTGGGGTTTGTAGCAGCAACCACACTGGCATAGCCAGGATGGCTGCTAGCACAGGTTCTTAGGTCTGCTTTTCTAGGAAAGATAGCTGTACAAGGAGTCAACAATCTATTTTAATTACATTCGCTAGTTCAGGGGAAAGTCAGCACCCTGAACTTCAGAGAAAATACAAGCAGAGAAATAAAGACCAACAGGAAGGGCATTGACTGCCTGAATCAAAGCAATATTACTATACACTTTACATATATCCCTGGATCAAGAGAACCTTTACATTTGAGCAGTAAGGAAGCTCTGAACATATGGCCACTCAGAATCTCAGAATCTTCACCATGGAATCACAAGATCCTTCTCATAAGCGAGCCCCAAAGCAAAATACCAACTCAGAGTATATGTATCCTTCTCAGAGCCAGAAGACCTGAAAATAGGATTCAGAAAGAGAAATGGAAGAAGAGGAAAGGCATCTGTTAAGTGCCTGTTAAACCTCGTGAAATTAGCAAAAGGTGTGAAAGTCTCCTCACAAGCAAGCCTCCCCACAAGCAAGCTTCCCTTAATGCACTCCATGTGATACCTATTATCAGGCGGGGAAGATCTTATATCATATCCCACTAACATTACAGGGTTGTCCAAATATGTAATGAATATCTTGGTGCCATAGCTCCTCGCCCTCATTGCAAATGAGGCTCATCCAAGATAGTTTACTGTTGTTTGGTAATTTCAATACTGTTCAACTCTTCATGACCCCATTTGAGATTTTCTTGGCAAAGATACTGGAGTGGTTTGCCATTTCCTTCTCCAGCCCATTTTACAGATGAAGAACTGAAGCAAAGAGGGTGGAGTGACTTGCCCAGGATCACACAGCTAGTTAAGTGTCTGAGGCCAGATTTGAACTCTGAAAGATGAGTTTTCCTGACTCTAAGCCCAGTACACTATCCACTTCTCCACCTAGTTGCCTCCAAGATATTATAGAGGGGATTGTTTACTTATAGGTTAGTACCATATAAGTAGCTTCTGAATCCCTTCTTGTTCTTATATCTACACATTCTAAAAACAGAAGGAGATATAGCAGAAAACAGAAGGAGAGAGACAGAGAGAGAGAGAGAGAGACAGAGAGACAGAGAGACAGAGAGAGAGAGAGAGAGAGAGAGAGAGAGACAGAGAGAGACAGAGAGAGAGACAGAGAGAGAGACAGAGAGAGAGAGAGAGAAAAACATGGCAAAAAAAGAGACAGGGACAAAGAGAAAAATAGAAACAGATATGAGAAAATAGTCTTCAGGTAAAAATGCCTAATTTAGTATTTGTTCTTTAACTGTAGCCTGTGATCTTTCAGCAGTGAATTGCTCCCCTCTGTCCCCATTCTTGTGTCTTACTTTGGAGACATACTTAGGGTTATTTTTCCCTATTCAGGAGTTTAGGAACAATAGAACGAGGTATAAATCTCTCCTGAGCATCTGGTCCCTACTGCAGTAACGGAGGCCAGAATCTTTCCCTTAATAAATAGAAATATCCGATGGAGACATAGAGTGCTTGACATTATTGGTGATTTTCTCTGTGTGACTGCCTGGAACTATAAATACATATCTAGCTGCGGGAGACTAAATAAAGAGGATGATTAAGGCCCTTCTTTAAACATGAAATTGCAAATCACAAACAAGTTCAGTTACAGGGGTTTTCGTGGTGCTTGGAAGTCAGCATTTTTTTTTTTCATGTTCCTTATACCATTATGGCCAAACATTTGGTTGCTTTGCTATACATGCTGGGTGGAGCTGAAGACAGAACACATTTAATTAGTAGGACAGAAGGCTAGATATAACCACTGATGTACTGGCACTCAGATCTAGTCTTTTTAGACCAAAGACATTTCTTTCATAGCTGAAATTGTAGCCAAATTAGAGGCTTATGAAATTGTAGCTTGGGCAATACAAGCCCTAAAAAAGAGCCTGACCAACTGAGTTGCCCACAGATTGTATGTTTTTGTGAACATGAAACTCCTACATATTAATTGTGTTCAATCTTTCCATGGAATTGAAAAAAAAACCAACTCCCTTAGAATTGCCATGAAGTCCCTGCATGGTTTTGGAGACATGATTAAGAACAGTATAATATAGCATAGGAGTAGAGAGCTGGAATCAGAATCAGGAAAAGCTGAACTGTGGCAGGACCTCTGGCACTTGCTAACTGGGTGGCCATAGACCAGTCACTTCCCTTATCTGAACTTCAGGTAATTGTCTAATCCTGTAAATTGTAGACAGATAGGAAGTCACACATCCTTGCCATGTTGTTAACCACTGACTCCCCCTCTGATCCTCATCCATCATGGAATGGAAGCAGCCTTGGGTTCCAAAGTCTATGCAACCAGGAAGGAGGAGGACAACATGGGCCAAATGTACACACTGTTGGACATAGTCATGTAAAAGCCTTTTGTTTTCCCTGTTTTAATTCCAAGGAGGGCTCTGTGGGTGGGTGTGCAGAGTGTGGTAGATAGGGGGAGGGGACATATATAGAAATGACTGTCATGTTCTTAATTTATTTTCATTCCCCCCAAGGCAATTGGGGTTAGGTGACTTGCCCAGGGTCACACAGCTAATGTCAAGTATCTGAGGCCGGATTTGAACTTAAGTCCTCCTGACTCCTGGACCAGTGCTCTATTTCCATCATTTTCTTTTTTAAAGGAAGAGAGAGAACAACAATAAAACACATATTTTAAAAATTTATACCTACTGCTCCTTTAATGTCTTTAACTCTGAACCCTAATTTAAAAAAAAAATTCCTCCCCTACTTTTATTGTTTCCTTGTTCTTCATTACTACTTCCAGATCTTTCCTCATCTCCCATAACTCCACAACTTCTCCTCCTTTAAGGTTTACTCTCTCCATCTCTATCATCCTACCCAGACCCTGGTTGCTGTGATCTGTCAGTTTCTGGATGATTACCAACACCTTTCTCAAGGAGTTTTAGTACTGGCTCACAACTGGCCCCTCACCCCTGCCACCCTCACTTGGGGGCTTCAAGGTATCCCCTGAAATACATTGACCTCTTAGTGAATCAAATTCTTCTGCTTCTATGACCTCCATCTTTATATCCCTCAATCACCCACAGAGGTGGGTATATATTTACATATATAATTATGCCTTATCTCACTATCATCCATAACTGTGGCATCTCCATAATCCAGAACTATTACATTCCCTTCTCACTCCTCCTAAACTCATTCCTCACCACAATACCCAGTTATTCTCTGTACTAGCCTCACTTACCCCCCCTTCACAGTTTTACCCTATAGTTAACCATTCACTTTATGAATTATCTATATTTTTATCCTCCATGTTTGATTCTCTGCTATCTTGGGTTTTCTTCTAAACCCCACTCATCATCCACTCTGTCTGTTTTTACTCTCTTGCTAGTGAATATTTTGGGGAGAAGTTACATGATAGGGCTGAGTAAATCCAGTACAAATAGATACTTCTCTCATCTCAAATTACACCCCCTTGATGCATGGCAATTCTTTTATTCTCTCTTTATTAAAGTGATCCTAATCTCCTTAGTGGCCATTCCAAGGTTTCTCGTCTCAATCTCAAGTGCTTGATGCTAACCCATCCCTGTATATAGGGACAGCCAGAACTAAGGAAGACAGGTGGGAGACAGAATGCTGTAAATGTCCTCACTTCCTGCTTTACTGAGAAAATAGAGGACAGTCATAATGGACTTGCATAGCTTTCCTTTTCTACTTGTCAAAAACCCTTGACTTCTTCTTTCATCCTCCAATTCTTTTCTTCTTTCCGTGAAGAAGGGATAGTCTTTTTCCTTGCTAAGGCTGACTCTTCCATTTACAATCTCTCTCTCTCTCTCTCTCTCTCTCTCTCTCTCTCTCTCTCTCTCTCTCTCTCTCTCTCTCCTCTCTCTCCATATAATACATATATACATGTATATGAAATATATGTATGTATCTCACACACAGAGAAAGATAGATATACAGATACACATGTGTATCCATATATGTGTTTTTGTTATTTAGTTCTTTCAGTCATATCCAACTCTTTATGACCCCTTTTGGAGTTTTCTTGGCAGAGATACTGGAGTAGTTTGCCAATTCCTTCCCCAGATCATTTTGTAGATGAGGAAACTGAGGCAAATCAGGTTTAAGTGACTTGTCCAGAGTCATACAGCTAGTAAGTATCTGAGGCCAGATTTGAACTCAGGAAGATGAGTCTTCCTGACTCCAGGCCTGGTACACCACCTACCTGCCTCTGTGTATGGGGGTGTGTGTAAATGTGTGCATGAACACACACACACATATATCCCCATAGCTAGCTATCTAGCTAGATGTGGTTATATGTGAAGATATGTATATCTAATAGATAGATATAGATATCTATATACATATATATACATATATAAATCAAGTACTTCACATGCTTGACTATCTCTGTCTAGGCTCATTTTCTCTTTTATTTCATTGTTAAACTTGGAAAAAGAGTAGTCTCCAATTCTAAACCACTTGTTAACATCTCAGTCCCTTGCAGGCTAATTTAGGACTCCACCATTCAAAGAGGGCACGCAGGCCAGCCATCTCTTCACTTCCCACCTGGCTTCAGTCCTTTGAATTACTACATGCCCTAGAGCTAGAGACCTTCCCTCCTCCCAAATCTTTTCAGCTTCCTTTTGTGGGTTGTTTTTCCTCAGTAGATTATAAACTCCTTGAGGGCAAAAACTTTCTTTCTTTTTTGTATTTGTATATTTATTCCAGTGCCAGGCTTATAGCTGGTACTTAGGAAATGTTTGCTGACTGATGACTCATCAGAAACTGCTCTTCCTATTCACCATTAAATCAGACCCCCTTTTCTCCATCCTCCTGCTGCTTGGTCCCTCTACAGTGTTTGAGGGAATAGGTGCCTCCAGGACACTCTCTCCTCCTTTGCTCTCTGTGACATCTCTCTGTTGTAGTTCTCCCATCTGCCTGACTGCTCATGGTCAGCTCTGCTTTGGTACCAATGTCTATCTCCTGGCCACTTTTTAGGGGTATCCCACAAGATGGCCCTAGGCCCTCTTCTCTTTTTTCATTCTCAATCCCTTAGAAATCTCCTTTATTCCCGGGCCTTCAAGTGTCAGTTTTACACAAAGCACCCTTATGTCTACCTAACCTGTCTCCTGACCTTAAGTCTTGTAACATCAACAGACCTTTAGCCATGTACTCCTGGATGGTATATCAAGGCAAAACATGCAAAAAATGGAACTCCCCATCCTGTTTCCTAAACCTGCTATTCCTTCAAATGTCCCTAATTCTTGTGAAGATCGTCACCATCCTTCCACACACAGTCAGTCCTATGGGAATGCAAGGTCTTTGAAGGCAAGGACTTTCTGGTTGTTTCTGTCGCTTTATTTTGTTTTGGTCTTTACACCCTCCCAATGTAGTACAGTATCTTATGTATAAGTGCTTAATGAATATTTGGTGGAATGGAATTGACCCATTCCCTGAATTGCATCACCTGGAGACTGGGGCCCTAAGGAAGCATCTGAAAGAGCTGTTCCTTCATGATATTGTTATTAAGTCTTCTCATCCTCCTTAATCCCCTGTAGCAGTGGTTTAAAAAAAAATAATAAAGGAATCTTTAGGTGATGTTGAGCCATGAATAAGTGAGTGAAGGTCAGAGCATTGAGCTGTGAGTTCAGGAAACAATTTTAGTTCTTGATATTAGACCAGTGCATGGGATGTCCCCGCTCCAATGTTTTGTGGTAACCCTGACATCATCTTGAAGTTTTCCTGGTGTAACTATTATATCAACATGAACTGAGCTACTGGGCCTGTGGGAGTTTCTTCACCACCACCAATAAGAATAATAGATCCATGGGAAGGAAGCCAGTGCTGTTATTCTCTCCCTCTCCCTTACAGATGAGGAAATTGAGGCAGGGAGATTTGTTTATGATTACAAAATTCAGGCAGCTAGATGGTGCAATGGACAGAGTGCCAGGCCTGGAATCCTCAGGACTCATCTTCCTGAGTTCAAATCTGGCCTCAGACACTTACCAGCTGTGTGACCCTGGGCAAGTCACAACCCTGTTTGCCTCAGTTTCCTCATCTGTAAGATGAACTGGAGAAGAAAATGCACACCACTCCAGTATCTTTGCTAAGAAAACCCCAAAGGGTGCCATGAAGAGTCAGACACAGCTGAAACAATTGAATAACAACAAAATTTGTCAGTGTCAGAACTGGGATTCCAACCCCTATCTCCTTACCTCCAAGATGAGGGATCTTCTCACTACCCCATAACTATCTTCATGGCAATACCTTCTTCCCCATTTCCCCCACATCTCCACACCCCTGCTATGGGCCTCCTCACTTAATTGGTCAATGATCCAAACTAAGGGGAATCTGCAACCCTGACCTTTTAAGTTAATAAAGAGACATAGTTAAATATTCTTGGTTCCTGCCCTTAGGAATCTCCAAAGCTTAGAGAAGGATTAAGACAGATACTTTTCCTAAGAAAGAAAAAAAGGGAAAAGGCACAAGGAGGGCAAAGTCTATTGGGGCTCAGAAACTTTGATCCTCAGAAGAGGAAGGAACATCACCACCGGGATTTTGTTCCAGATGTCGGAATTTAGGATTCTGAAATTACTTCCAGTCTTCAATAGAACAGAAATGAAAGACAGAAATGGAGAAACTGCCATGATGTTTATTTCAAAATTTACTGGGAGGTAGATTAATGAATGGGTATCTAGGTGGTACAGAAAAACACTGAACCTGGAGTCAGGATGACCTAAGTTCAAATCTGGCTTCAGACAGTTCCTATCCGGGAAATTCCCTTAACCCTGTTTGCCTCAGTTTCCTCATATGTAAAATGAACTGGAGAAGGAAATGGTAAACCACTCTAGTATATCTTTGCCAAGAAAACCCCAAAGGAGTCATGAAGAGTCAGACACAGCCAAAATAACTCAACCACAACTACAACAGAAGTTAATAAAGCCATGGATTACTTATAGGAGGGCTGATACTATGTAGACCCACTCTTCCCTCTATTCTCTAATATTGGATATACAGCCTTGGTCACCTGTCTGTCCTTTGTGCTGGTGGTAGATGAGTCCCAGCCCCAGGCCGGAGAAGATTAAGAGATAGGCTCCCCCTCCCCCCCCAGCCAAACCTGAGAGTGCTAAGAATATATATTTAAGATAGTATCAAGAACCTGTTCAAGGCCATGCCCATCTCTACCACACCCTTGATGACAAAATTGATCACTCTTCTCTAGAGGCAGAATCACCATGCTACAATACTGTGTCTCTCCTACTGTGCATATGACAAAGAGATACACAGGAGAAAGCCATCTTGGGTTAGCAATACCATTACAAGCACTGCCCTAATCCCCATCCCCAAGTCCCCTAAAAAAGTTGATTCAAGTTCATGCCATGCTTTTAAGTTTACTAGTTGTTCTGCTATAAAATTCTCAGGAACCCTGGCACATAGGTATTTAATAAATGCTAATTGACTGACTGACCTAACTGAGCTCTACGTTGAATTGCTGGTGGTTGCCCAGAAGAGAGGGGCAGCTAGGTGATGTGGTGGATAGAATGCCAGAACTAGAATCAGGAAGATTCATTTTTAGTGAGTTCACAGGTGACCTCAAACACTTGATAGCTAGGTGACCCTGGGCAAGTCACTTAATCCTATTTGCATCATTTTCCTCATCTGCAAAATGAGCTGGAAAAGAAAACAGCAAACCACTCCTGTATCTTTGCCAAGAAAATCACAAATGGAATCATGAAAAGCAGGGCTTTACTGAAAACTCAACAAAAGCACAGAAAAGAATTCCTCTTTTGTAAAAGGAATCTTCCATTCCTGGTCAGCCCAACCCCCCAGTCCCAATTTTCCTATTATCAAAGTTTCTTTTACACCACTGTTACAAAAGAAGGAGGTTGAATTTTCAGTATGAATTCACAAGGGACAAGAAGCCATTAAAGCCAACAAGACATATTAATAAACACATCCTATTTTTGTCAGTTCCTAAGTGATTGAGACTCAACAGCATCTTGCAGGGAGTAGAACAGAGCTGCTGCTAGAGATCCCAGCACTAGAAGACTGGCCATGGTGATCTGGATGGGCTAGTCTTCAACAAATCTTCATTAAGCCTGTCCAATGTCCAAGTTCTTAATCTACACACTGAGGCTGCAAAGATCAAAATGAAACAATCCTTGACCTCAAAGAGCCTCCGTTCCATGACACTGTCCTATGTACCATCACTTTTAAGTCTCCTAACTAGCACATCACATGTGGTACGATAGAAAAGAACATTGGATTTGGAGAACCAGGTTCAAATCCCAATTCTGCATATTAGTACATACATGACCTTGATAAGTCTCATACATGACCTTGGTCAGATCACAACCTCTATGGGCCTCAGTTCCCTCATCTGTAAAATGAAGACATCTGACTAGCTGATTGATACAGCTTCTCTAAATCTTTGGTGCTGTGTTCCTATGAGAGCAATTATGAAAAGACTTGGGTGATGGAGAAGAATCAGTCTTTCCAAGGAAAGAAGAAGAGAGATTTGACACTGGAGAAGATGAGATATAACCTGAAAAACAGGTCAGATCTGTTACCAGAGGCATCATGGGGCATCCATATCTGAGGATTGAGAGAAATGAGTGGATTGATCCTATTCCAAAGCTGAAGAACTCTGCTGAAGTTTAGGTAACCAAAACACAGGGTATGCCACAAAGCTGATGTTTTGTCCCAACTCAAGCTTCTGATATATCAGTTCAACCTCCTTCTTTTGTAACAGTGACATAAAAGACTCAAAAATTTGAGTCTTTTTATTCTGGAGGGTTAAATGCCATGGCCCTGGCTATTGCTAATGCCCCATGTGATTCTGTCTCCTCCAAAGTAACAGGGGAAGGAGAAGTGGTTTCCATGGCACCCACAAAGTATTTATATATGAAGTTCTTAAGCATGTCTCTAGCATGATGGAGCAGAATTCTGGGGCAATTTCCTTGTCAGATAAGCAGCCTGAGTTGTAATTGAGTTGCTTTGTCATTGCTGACTCACCCTGCTGGGGAACTGACCCCCTTCTAGGGTGGAAGATACCAAGCAGAACTATGGACACACAGCCAGGACAAATAGATTTGCCACAGCTGTTTGTCTAGCATGTTTCCTGAAGGTCAATGACACTGAAAAGTTCAGTGGTAAGGGAAGATCATCCAGGAACCTACACACTGTACCTGTACTCAGCCCCAGACAGCTTATTAGTGGATGGCCCTTTCTTCACAGATAACCCAAATATGGCCAGAGGAAATGGGCCTGTGGACAATGTTTCAATATGCTGGCAATAGCAACCACCTTTACTGTGTTTTAAATGTCCCAGTTCTATTTCCCACTGATGAAAAGGTTTCCCTATTTACCAATTCCTTATGGCTAGGTTGGATTTTGCTATTTACAATGCTAATGGTATGCTACAGAAAAGAGGTGAGTAATGCTGTAGTAACCTGGAGAGAGGGAACTCACTTCCCACCCCCCCCTCTCCCCCTGAGATTAGTGAAAAGTATCAGGGGAAGAAGGCCGTATTTATGGAGCCTCATTATGAAGACACTTCAAATCTCTGACTATAAATGACTCTGGAGATTTATATAGACCTTTGAGACTAATGTTTGTTCATTCAAGGCTTTGTTTTCCTTCTTGAACTATCATTTTTATTCCTTAAATGTTATTGTTGCCTTTTGTTTTTACAACATAGTAATTTTACCCTTAGCTGGCTCCGGGCCACCAGCCCCAATATTACATTGATTTGTTCTTATAAAACAGAAAATATATGAGTAAGGCCAAGCAAAAACGGTACAGTGGAAAGGAATCCTCCTGAAGAATCAGGAGACTGGACTCCATTCTTCTCTGATATTATTTACCTATGTTACCCTGGGTAAATCATTGAAACTTTTCCTCATCTGTAAAATGGACCTGGGGTTGGGGTGGGTTGTTAATTAGATAACTTTCATGATCCTTCACAGCTTGAGATCTGTGATCCTATGAAAAAAGTGAGCATATCTGACCGCTTATACCCTTTATCCCATCCATAGTCCCCCTCCCCACCTTTTTCTACTTACTGTAAGAAGGGAGGTATGTTTCATTATCGTTTCTCACGGCTGGAATTTGTGGATGTAAGTTCATCAGAATCCAATAGGTTTTAAGTGTGGTTATCATTTACATTATTGTAATCATTTTGTACTTTTTTTCCCCTCTTTGTTTTGCTTTCTTCCATCTGTATTCCTTTCATTTAAGTTACCCCTGTTTCTCTGAATTCTTTATATTTGTCAAATTTTACACCACAATAATAGCCTTTTATATTCCTGTACCACAAATTTACTAGACATTCTCAGTTGAAAGACACCCATTCAGTTTCCAACTTTTGTTTTTGCTGTGACAAAGAAAGCTTCTATGACTACTAAGTTATATGTTTTCCCTTTCTTTTTTAGTGAAAAGTTTATTGTTTTATTTTTTCAATAACTGCATTTTTGTTAACTTGACCCTACTTTTACCCTCAATGGAATAAATAAAAAACATACCAAAAATAAATAAATAAAGCCCTAGCAGAAAATTTCTGCCATGCTTTTAAAAATTAGTCTATTCTTCCTACTAATTATACCCCCATAGAGCAAACTGGAAAAAAATGCCACCATCACCCCAAATTCTTAATATATAGCTAGCTGCATAGTCCACTGAAACAAACTCCCTTATTTGCCATGTGTGAAAATGTATGTCTCTTTTTTCATTTTAAAATTCACCATCTGAGTCATCTTCAGCTATCCTGGTCTATATCTCACCACGGGGCCCAGATGGCTCCAAAGGAGAAAGTGAGGCTGATCACTTTGCACAGCCCTACCTCACTTAAATCCAACTCACTTGCATGTCTTGGCATCACCTTGATGTCATGGCACTCTTCAAGAACAAAGAACAAACACCAAACGTCACTGTCTCTCTGTTAGGAGGTGAGTAGTGTGTTTGATCTTTGTTCTTCTGGACTTTTTGTTTATGATGGTGTTGATTAGAGTTCTAACTCTTTCTATGTTGTTTTACTCTATAATGTCATTATCATTTTATAAATTGTTCTCCTTGTCCTAATTACTTTGCCCTTCATCAGATCATACAGGTTTTCCCTTTTCTCTGAAAATATCTCATTGTTTCTCATGGCACAAAAATGTTTAATCCCCTTTCTTTTAACAAAAGTTTTATCTCTAATATTTTGAACTAAATGCTTAAAATAAGGAGTGATCCTTAGCATAGTGGGGGAGGAGATATTATTTTTCAATTTTTCCAGGTTTCTTGGAAAGAAGCCAAGAATCATGGGAGTTTATCTGAATATTTCATATCATAGGAGTATTTGATATAGTTTATACATTTGTAAACATTATCAGGAACCTAGTTCAAAGTCCATTGATAACAATTGCTTAAAATGTATTATACAAGTCTGATGGTATTATAGTACTTTCTCAGTCCCTACTGTGGCCATTAAAAAAATAGTTCCTTTTTTTAACTGAAAATTATCCAGTAAAACAAATCTGCATTCTTTACCACATTAATGATAAAAGACAATAGACCATGTGTTTCTAAAAGGGGGAAGAGTGTGCTTTTCCAGTACTGTGAACAAAAAAAAAAATGCATCTCATTAAAAAAAATAGGACATCTACAAAAGGATATAATTTACTATGAAAAAATCATAAGGGGGTAAGTAAACAAAGAAAAATGAAAAGTTTAATCTGACAAAGTCAGTTTTACAAAGACAGTATAAGACGTTTATACTAGTTCAGTTCAGATGAACTGAATGAAGTCTCATTTTGAGCAAGCTTTGCTCTGTCCTGTTTAGAGAATTGTAAATTTATCTAAGCCATTTGCAGATAGTGGCTTCAGGACAGAATGTTTATTAAAGGCTTCTTTCATTCTTTGTCTTGGAAAAAAAAATCCAGGGTCTTTGAAAATATGTTTTCTTACTCAACACAGTGACTGAACACATTAGTGAATTGACTGGAGATTTCTATGGCCTACTTGCCATGTTTTCAGATGCTGTTGCTGAAAGCACAAATGAGTGAGATGCTACTCATACTGATTTCATTAGAAGGGTTATTGAGAAATTGGAAGATGGCAAAAATTCTCCTATCAGGGCACATAAAGGGAAAAAAGCGCCGTTTTTTTTGGAGGGGGGAAATTAGGGCAATTGAGTTAAGTGACTTGCCTGAGGTCACATAGCTTAATAAGTGTTGTCTGGGACTGGATTTGAACTCTGGTCCTCCTGACTTCAGGACCAGCACTCTATCTGCTGCACCACCTAGCCACCCCTTCCTTTTTTTTTTTTTCTGAAGTAGCATCATTTATTAACAAAAATGGACTGCCCTGGGCACAAAGTGATGGAATTGGGAAGTGATGTTATGACTGTGATAGCCCACCGGAAAACCAAATGTTGTTATGGGAATACTAAAATATATAACTAGAAAACAGCTGCTATAGAACTTTTCTACCTGTCCCTTGCAGAAATAACAAGAAGCACTTCTAGCTGAAATTTTTCAGAAGAATCTGATAATATAAACTACCTTTCATACTGTAAATAAACTTCAAACTATCTACTCCCAGGGTTATCATGGGCAAGATGCTTTGCAAACAAAATGAACAGTGTAAATGTGAGCTGTTAACACCCAGTGAAATGCAGAGCGATTTCTGTGGAAAAATTATAAGGACATGGGTTTTATGATAGGACAATTAGATGGATGAAGAATTGATTGAATAGCTGGACTTAAACATTAGTGATAAATAGTCCTAGGTTAATGTAAAGAAAGCCCTCAGAGACAGCTCCTGGGATCTCTGCATGGTGCTATTGGTTTAACAGGATTAAAAATGCTTTAACCTGCTTATTATTTTGTCAATTGTTTGAATAAAGGCATAGATGGCATGCTTATCAAATTTGTAGGGGATGTGAAGTGCCGAGGAATAGCTAATATACTGGGTGATAGAGTCAGGATTCATAAAGACCTGGGCAGGTAAGCTAGAACTTTGGGTGAAACTGAGAATATGAAATTTTAAAGGGATCATTAAAAGGCCTTACACTTGGATATAATATAGGTATACTCTGTGTGTGTATGTGTATGTATTTCCAGAAGTATGGGGAATCATGACTAGAGAGCAAGCAATCTGAGAAGATTTTGATGTCTCTGTTAGACTCTAAGGACTAGATAATATAACATGGAAGCTTAAAATGTGAAAATGGTCTCAAACCATTTTAAGACCAGCATAATTTCAACTGAGAAGTAACATGGTATAGTGGATAAAGACCTCGCCAAAAGACCTGGGTTCAAGTCTTGCCTTTGACAAATACTGGCTGTGTGACCCTAGGCAAATTGCAATTGACTTAAGCTCTCAAGTCTTCTAAGGCTATAACTGTAAGAGAAGTTGTTTCCTTACTTGCTTGCATAGAGGAAGTTTGTTCACTGTGAACCCCATATACCATTGAAATAACAGGTCCATTTGTCTTCCCTGTAATTTCTACAATTTGAGAAGTGCTTGTCCCCTGGGTTCTGTCCAAGTCAAATCTGGGCAGCATTATGTAGCATCTATGTAGTTTGGTATTATGTTCACTTCTGGGAAGCATAGTTTAAGAAGGACACAGAATATGATGGTTCTACCTTCACAGACTTCCATTCATGCCCTCCTCTCCAATCTTATTGCCATTATCCTAAATCGGGTCTTTTTTACTTCTTGCTTGGATTATTGCAATAATCTCTTGATCGTAACACACACACATTTACATAAACACACACTCACACAGCTCTTTATGTTAAAATCCTACTAATTCACAGAATCTCTGAGAAGGAAGGGACCACAAATGCCATCTAACCCCAAACTATAACTGAATAGGAATCATCATCACCATCATCATCCTTGTAACAACTAGCAATTACATGCATTTTAAGGCTTTTTAAAAAAATGTATTTTAAGGCTTACAAAGAATAAATATGAAAAATATATATACATACATATTATAAATATCTCATATTCTCTTCACAAAACCCTAGGACATGGGTACTATTTTCCCCATATTACAAATGATAAGGAAACTGAGGCTGAAAGAGATTAAGTGACTTGACCAGAGTCACATAGCTTAACTGTCTGAGGCTAGATTTAAGCTCAGGTCTTCCTCACTCCCAGTCATTGACCACTATCTAATGCTCTCTAGCTGTCTCAATAAGCAGTCATTCATTGCTTACTTAAAGACCTCCTGTGAAGGGATAACCCATTTCTTTCCAAGGAAGGTAATTTTCTTTGTGGAAAGATATAATACCAAGCATGAGCAGCTTTCCAGAGGACTGCTGCTGTGAACAGCTTTCAAGGTTCTAATTATAGGCATAGTGAACTCCATTTATTCAGTAACAAATTAAGGCAAAACATTAACAGAAAATCAAAATACAGCATTTACCATGTCACAACTCAACAACTTAACACTAAAATAGTCACGTAATTTTCACCAGTGGTCATATAGTTTTAAACAAAGTACATTCATTTAGTAAATCAATCATTTAGTAAGTCTTCAATTCAATCACAAAGTACAAAGGTTAAAGTGCTCTTTTAAACAAGGTGCATTCATTTAGTCAATCACAAAGTCCACCCCTAGGTCACACTGTCTTAATCTCTGTGATAAAAAATTCTTCCTTCTTAAACAAAGCGCATTCATTTAGTCAATCACAAAGTACAAAGGCCAAAAGTTTTCCACCCCTAGGTCACAACTAAATTGCAATATTATCAGTCAACACCAAGCACCCTCTCAAGGGGCAGTGGAAAAGCACAAAAACACCCCTAGGTCACAACCAGGTTACTATAACATTAGTCAGTATTAAGTACCCAAGGAGAGATCTTTTCATCTTGACTCAAGGCAGATTCTCAGCTTCCATGGTTCCCCTTCCCACAGTTTCTTTTCCTTGGAAGACAAAGCTTAACAAAGCCACAATAACATTCATTCACATTGCCAGCATCCTCATCAATTCACTTTCTGCCTGTGAAATCAATCTAGACCCAACAACAAGGTCTGAGGCCTCTATTAACAAACAAATCTGACAAAGTAACATCAAAATGGACAGACAAAGTACTGGCACCACACTCATGCCTCCTCAGTTCTTGGCAACTCTGACTGGCCCCCAAAAGTCCTGGGCAACTCTGAGCTGGTCCTCAGAAGTCCTCAGCAGTTTCTGGCAGTTTCTCTCTCTCTCTCTCTCTCTCTCTCTCTCTCTCTCTCTCTCTCTCTCTCTCTCTCTCTCTCTCTCTCTCTCTCTCTCTCTCTCTGTCTCTCTCTCTCTCTCTCTCTCTCTCTCTCTCTCTCTCTCTCTCTCTCTCTCTCTCTCTCTCTCTCTCTCTCTCTCTCTCTCTCTGTCTCTCTCTCTCTCTCTCTCTCTGTCTCTCTCTCTCTCTCTCTCTCTCTCTCTCTCTCTCTCTCTCTCTCTCTCTCTCTCGCTCTCTCTCTCTCTCTCTCTCTCTCTCTCTCTCTCTCTCTCTCTCTCTGTCTCTGTCTCTCTGTCTCTGTCTCTGTCTCTCTCTCTCTCTCTCTTTCTCTCTGTCTCTCTCTCCTTCTCTCTCTGCCTTTACAGTGCTGTTCCCAGAAGTTCTTCTGGCCTCTTGAAGCTTGGGCTTTTCCCTATACATGGCACCAGCTCCTCCCTGTTAAGCCCCTTCTCATCACATCAACAAGTCCATTCCACTGTGGGATTCACAAGCTCTGGGTCTTAACCCTTAACCGCAAATCAAGTGCTAAGTACATGTTAGCTTGCCAATACAAGGGAATCTTCAAATTCCATCACCATTACAAAAGATTACTTTTTAGAATTTTTTTTCCTTTGTTCTTAAAAAAAATGTCTTCCTATAATCCACCCTCTCATTGTTTCTAATCCTGACCTCTGCAACCATGTAGAACATGTAGAGTCCTTCATCCATATAAATACTGAAAGACAGGAAAAAGTCCTCAGCCCCTCCCACCAATCATATATTATAACATGTGATCCTTATCCTAGACATCCTACAGTAGAAGATCTTGAGCAGTGATAAAAATGTCCATCCTAAAATATGGTATCTAGAATATTCCAGATATGGTTTGATCAGCTCATGGTATGGTAGGACGGATGGTGACTTCTCTGATTCTGGTTACTTTCCATAACTCTCTTGACTGTCATGGTACATTATTGACTCACATTGATTGAGTTCCTGGGGGGTTTTGTTTGCTTGTTTTTCTCAGATGACTAGCTAGGTCCACTGAATTACATTCTTGGAAAGATAGTTTTTTGAAACTGAGACTCAGATCAAATGTCACCTTTTCCCATGAAGCCTTCCTTAATCCTCCCAATTGAAAGTGACCTCCTCTTTCCCTATATCCAGTATAAAACTTTTCTTATACCTCCCTATGTGCATATACAGGGTGTCCCAAAAGTCTTCATGCTATTTTAAGCTTAAAATGGCATGAAAACTTTTGGGACATCCTGTATTGTAACTTATTATTGTATTTGAATGTTATTATTATTATTATATTTTAAAAAAAGAAGAAAGAAAATTAATGTTTATTTATTTAGCTTACTATGTGTCAGGTACTGTGCTAAGTGCTTTCAATTATCTCATTTGATCCTCACCACACCCTGGAAGGTAGGAGCTATTTTTATCCCCATTTTACAGATGAGAAAACTGAGGCAAACAGAGAGGAAATTACTTTCCCAGGGTCATACAGCTTGGAAGTATCTGAGGGCAAATTTGCACTCAGGTCTTCCTGACTACAGGTGTACTCTATGTATCCACTGCACCACCTAGCTGCACCTTTGTTTTTATCCCTTACTAGATTGTAAGTTCCCAAATAATAGGAGCTCAGTTTTATTTAGGTCTTTAAAATAATATCATTACTACTTTAAAGATGAGGAAAGTGATCCTCCAAGAACTCAAATGCTTTGCTAGCGAATCTTCTATCCACTGGAGTAAACCCATATCTCTTAATTCCAAATCTCATGATTTTTCTACCTATGCCACATTGCCTCTTCTTGAGAGCAGTGACACTGTGTGATTTATCTTTGCCTTCCCCCAGTGCCTAGTGCCTGGTTTGTATATAACAAGTCCTTTATAAATGTTTGCCTAATTGAATTAATAGCCAGGCCCTCAAAGAAAAACCAACAATACCAAACAGGCAAGAATGTCAACACAAGTAAAAGGGAGAAAAAGAATGTTTTCTATTTTTTTCTTTGAGAAATAGAAATCTTTATTCTGACACATTTAAAAATAATATCAAAATTTATTTCATAGCTACAAAACCTGATGGTATTAAACTTGCATTTCACTTCCATTTTATGAACAGTTAAGAATCAGAAAGAAAAATGTAGGTTTGGAGAAGAATTAGGATAGATAGAAAGACCAAAGAAAGGAGAGATAAAGAGACAGCCAGATTTGGAGAGACAAAAAGAGTGAGTCACGCAGAAGGAGGCAGAGAAGTACAGGTAGATAGGGAGAGAAAAATTAGAGAGTGCTCATTTCTCCAATCATTCAACACAGTCATAAACCACATGTAAAAATATCATCCCTTTCCTTTTTTTTTTTAACTTCATATATTATTATTTCATTCTCTGTGCATGCCTTCTGTCCAGAGCTTCAACAGGAACTCCCACTGCCCCAAGGGGAAATTAAGAGTATGCATCCTTGATCCCATTGCATCCCATCTCCTCCAATGGATTGCTCCTTTAATCAGCCCCTCTTTTCCACTCATCTTCAATCTTTGCCAATCCATTGACTCCTTTTCCCTACTGCCTAGAAAAAATGTCTATTTCATCTCCATCTTTTAAAAAGTCTCACTAGAACCAGCATCCCTGGTTATATATTATATATTGCATATATAAATTATATTTATATTCAGGTATTATACATGATATATAAAATCATAATTGTTATGTATAATATATAAATATATACAATATGTGGTATGTATATATTTTGTGTATATACATAAACACATACATAGATAGATCGATACATTTCTTACCTTTCATGGCTAAACTCTTTGAGGAAGCCATCTAAAACTGGTGCCTCTCTACTTCCCTCATTCTCTTTTAAACCCTCTGAGGTTTAACTTCCAACCTCATCATTCCCCTGAAACTGCTCTCTCCAAAGTTACCAGTGACCTCTTACCAAATCTAATGGCTTTTTCTCAGCCTTCATGCTTCCTGACCTTTGATAATTTTGATCACCTTCTTCTCCTGGATACTTTCTGTGCTGAAGGTTGTCCTGACACTGCTCTCTCCTAGTTCTCTTGTTACCTGTCTGACCATTCGTTCTCAGTCTCCCTTGCTGAATATTCCTCCAGGCTAGGTCCACTAACTGGGTGTCAGTCAAAGGTCTGTTCTGGGCTCTCTTCTTCCTCTATACTATTTTGCGCGCTGATCTCCTAAGCTTCTGTGCATTCAATTGTCTCTATGAAGCTGATGTTAAGATCTCTTTGTCGGCTTTAACTTCTCTCCTGACTTCTAGTCTCATGTCACTAACCATGTATTGGACATCTGGAACTATACTTCCCATAGATATCTCCAATTAAACATGATCCAAATGGAACTCATTTATCATTCCTCCAAAATTATCCCACCTTCCAATTTTCCTATTACTGTCAAGGAAACCATCATCTTGGGTGATGTAGCAGCAAGCACCCCAGCGTCCCCAGGGTGGCTGCCAGCCCAGGTTCTTGGATCTGCTTTGATAAAGGAAAGCAACTCAAAATGGGCTAACAGGCTTACTTTGATCAGTCAAATATGTATCATTTACCTAGTTCAGGGGAAAAGGGTCAGCACCCTGAACTTCAGAATATACGGACAGAATTATCAAGACAGAAAAACAGATCAAGCAGACAGTTTCCAAACTGGCCAACTATTACATCCATACTAAATCAACATCTGGGTTTCAAAGCCGGGGGGACTCTTAACAATGACTTCTCATAGTTTCACCAAATCACAGAACACTTTTCAAAGTGAGGCCCCAAACAAAGCTACACATCAGGGCTTATATAGCGTTCTCCTGGCTCAGAGAATGTAACAACCTTATTGAAGCACTGGCCAAGAAGTATCTACTGAAAAACAAGCCTCCCACCCCAGGCTCCAGGTGCACTTTAGCCTAGGGGCAGGGAAGATCTTTAAAATTTACATTCCCATTACAGGTGACCAGGGCTCAGACTTGCTGTCATCCTCAACTCCTCACTGGCATGCAAGTCCAATCTGATGCCACATTGTGCCATTTCTGCCTTCACAACATAATACATCTACATTGATCATACATACATCATCACAACATCTACATTCACAACATAATAATACCTTGGAGTTAGAATAGTTGCAAATTAGTTTGACTTTTCAATAAATGTCTGGAAGGTGCAGGACTAGTGCTCTGTGCATGGGTGGATGCTTGTATCTTTATAGCCCCTGAATCACATGCCTAGCAAATTTAATAGAATTATATGAGCCGAGAGGACCATGCAAGCATGATAGTGAAGTCTAGTCTTTATGTAGCAGGCAGTTATTGTTCAGACACATCCAACTCTTCAGGACCCCACTTGGGGTTTTCTTGGCAAAGATACTGGAGTGGTTTTCCATTTCCTTCTCTATCCCATTTTAATGAAAAACTGAAGCAAAGAGGGTAGAGTGACTTTCCCAGAGTCACACAGTTAGTATGTGTCTGAGGCCAGATTTGAACTCAGGAAGATGAGTCTTCCTGACTCCAGGCTCAGCACTGTCACCTGGCTGCTCTTCTGGAGTGATTTGCCATTTTCTTCTCTAGCTAATTTTACAGATAAGGAAAACTGAGGCAAACCAGGGTCACACAGCTGGTAAGTGTCAGAGGCTGGATTTGAACTCAGGTTTTCTGTACCCCACACTCAACATTCTTTTCATTGTGCCAACTAGCCTCTCTTGTAGGCAACAGGGGAACATTACAAGGCAGGGAAACAGCATTCTTTCAAAAAGCATTTTATTTTAGGATGATTAGTGTAGCATTTATGTGTAATAGTGATTGCAAAAGGGCGGACTAGAGTCAAAGAACGACATGGTGGAAATAGGGATAAATGGAATGGAAAGAAACAATTTATGTTATTAGAAACAAAAAGGATGTGCTCTCCCAAATTCCACTTCGGTTCTGTGAACTAGCCCTGCGCTTCTGATGCAACTTAGTTCTAAACAGATTATAAAATGTATCTAATGGATAAAGACAGTGAAGTACCAGACCCCCCCAAAAAGTAGCTTTACAACCACTTGGAGATACACTTTAAAATAACAATCTAAGCCATAAGGCAACAACACCAGGGTGAGAAATTGCCCCATCAACCACTAACAGCTGTCAGGGGTGGGGAACCCTCAGCTTCAAAGTCACATATGGCCCTCTAGGTCCTCAAGTGCTACCCTTTTGAGTGAATCCAAACTTCACAGAACAAGTCACCTTAACAAAAGGATTTGTTCTGTGAAACTTGAACATAGTCAAAAGACTGCTTCTGAGGACCTAGAAAGGTACATGTGGCCTTGAGGCCGAAGATTCCCCACCTTGTTAGGTTTTACAAGGCCCAAAGTACCTACCTTAAGGGTTTTTCCAGGGTGGAGGCCTAGAGGAGAAAAAAAGGGTGGGGAGATAAACCTCTGTGGTGTAATAGAAAGAACTATAGATTCACAATCAGAACACCTGGGTTTAAAAATTTATTTTACTATTACTGTTCCATAAGACTGGCCAAGTCACTTAACATCAAAGTCTTAAGGTTCCTTATTTGCAAAATAAGGTTGTAATGGATAATCCCATAGATACTTTCCTATGATGAAACAAAAATGAAGGGGGAAGTAGGCAAATAGAATGGGAGAGGGAGGGGAGACAAATGTTTGTGGATAGACTCCCACTACCCTTGGGTGTTCACTAACCCGAGGGTTATTGCTGATCTGCTAATTCAAGTTCTTATGCTTTGAGCATAAGCACTCTGCCTCAGTGATTTCATCTGTAAAATGGGGACTGATGACATCTAACATCTAGGGTTATTAGGATAAAATAAGATAATATTTGTAATGTGCTTTGCAAACCTTAAAGCATTATTTAAATGCTAGCTATTATTATTAGATCCCTTCATTGTTCACAGAGAGCTTTTAATAAAACATAGGATTATAGCTCTTGAGTTGGGAGACCATTTAGTACAATCCTCTCATTTTACGAATAGGGAAACTGAGACAGAGGGAGGTGAGGTGTCTTGGATCACAGCAACAGACTAGATAGGTTCATTTCTACTGTATGTCGAAGAAAAAAGCCAGCTGAGCTTTCCCTTGAGTAGGGAAGCCTCGAGTCAGATTCGACCTGACACCAGTTTTTCTACCCTTGACAAGTCACTTAAAACTGTCTGCCTCAGTTTCCTCACTTCACAGAACTTTTGGTAGCTTCAAATGAGATATTTTTTAAAAGCACAGCCTAGTGCCTGACATGCAGTAAGCGCTAAATAAATGCTATTAAAAAAAAAAAAAGAAAAACCTTTCCTGGATAAATCCAAAACACAATTTACTCCCCCACCTAAGTCAAAGAAGGATGCCGCTGCTGCTGCCGCTGCTGTGTCCTCCGGGTCTTCTCAACCAGCACTCAGCTAAGCGCAACCCGCCACTCTTGGCACCCAGAAGCTCCCTCCACGCCCACGCCCCTCCCTCCCAAGGACAGTATGTGGCCGTGCTGCCCTTTAAGGGGCGGTCTTTTCTTCTCCTACACAAAGTAACTTGATTGGAGTGAGCCTACCTCGGACTTGCCGCGGCCTCAGTGGAGCCTGGGTGGGAAGGGGGGAGGGAAGAAGGGGAGGAAGGAGGGGATCCCCGAAGCCGAATAAAGGCGGAGGAGGGAGGAGAGGAAGGGAGGAGGAGACCAGCAGGAGGGAGGAGGCGGTCCCCTCCTCCAGCTTAGATCCCCAGCCCAGTCTCGGCTCTTCTCTGAAACTTTCCCGTGCGTCTGCTGGGGCTGCGGCTACAGCCGCCGGGCGGGCCCTAGGGCGGCCACTGCGGAGCCATGAACCGGCTGGCCAAGCGCGGGAGCGAGACGCTCATTGAGATGGTGGCCACGGATGGTAGGTTCCTTACCCCGTCCCTGGGGAAGCGGGACGGCTGGCAGGATGGGAGCGAGGGTGGGGTCGCAGGCCAGCCCGCGGATCCTGGGGAGGGAAGATCGGGTGGGCTGGTTGCCTATCTGACCGCCCAGCCCTGAGCTCAGGTCCACTGAGACGCAGGGACCGTGGTGAGCTGGCGAGCATCCGGCCAGCCCCGGCGGGGACGCGGCGGCCTGGGGCCTGGCTGCTAGTGTTCCTTCCCGCTGCCATTTGGGCTCAACCCTAGGTTCTCTCTCTGGGCTGTGGCTCCCGCAGCTGCTGCCCGGGTCCCCACGTGGGGCCGCTCTGGGCCTGGACAGGGGAAGGCAGTAAGGGATTGGGGCTAAGCGCATGGGTCGGGCCCGGTTCGCCTAGTTTAGGGAGGATCGGGGCTTAGCCAAGTCTATTCGACTCCAGGAACGAGTCCTCCTGAGGTCCTCCTTGGCCTGGAGGGCGGACAGCGGCCCCCTCTCTATGCCCCAGTATGCGCCCCCCAGGAATGCTCAGGGAGAGGCGTTTGTGCCCCCTTCTCCATGTGCCCAACCGTGCTCTGAAACTGGGGGCAGCCTCGTCTCCAGCGGTTTTGGGGCAGCCTCTAAGGGAGAGTCTTCCTTCCTACCATTGATGGGGGTGGAGGGCGGGGTGGGGCGGGGAGGCCTCCCCCTTCGAGGAGCGCTGAGTAATGGAGAGAGCAGGCGGCCGGATGGGCGGGGGTGAAGGCCAGGACCGGGGGTAGGAGCACGGCTGGGAGGGGTGGGAGGCCCAGCTCTGTGTACCTGGGCCAGGATGGGAGAGTCAGTAGTGTGGGGGGCAGAACTGAACACGGGGGCACCACTCACATTCTCCAGGCGGTGGCTGCTGTAAAACCTGCTGCTTCAGGAAAGGATGTGACCCTGATGTTGATTCCAGGAGATGTCCTCAAGAAGTCTTGGGGGAGGAGGTGGTCTTGTTTCGGGGAATGGACCACCTGAACTGTGTTCCTTCCTTCCCCCCCTCACTTAAGAATGGGAGTGAGGGAATCCTGGCTGCAGCACTGGGGTGGGACATGTGGTTTGTCTGTCTGGAGTACCATAAATAAAGCAGGTCTTATAAAAAGAGATGTACCCCTGAAAGTCTTACCTGGTCAGGTTCACTGTAGTATGTTCTTATTTTTACTCTTTGGCAGGTTTTCACTTCACCCTTTAAACCTCTGTGAACATATTCGGTCCTTTTAAGGTCTTTTCTCAATCCTGTTTTCTGTGGCTCTACCATACAAGCTTTCCAAAAAAGATAAAGATGGTGATTTAGTGGAATGTGGTGATTATTGCAAAAAGATTTGGTATGGAATCTTCAGGTTCATGGTATTCTCCCTGAAAAGCTCAATGTATGCTTTGTTGTGGTCTTGGAATGTTTTCAGAAGCTTTGGAAAGAGGCCTGGTATCTCTCTCTGAATTGGAAAGAACCAGGGATCTAGAACACTGAAGAGAACTGCATCTCAAGGCAGAGAAAATATAGCTTCAAATCCCACTTTGCAACTTACTCCCTCAGTGACACTGAGCAAGTCACTTAACCCCTATGGGACTCAGTTTCCAGATCTTGTACAGTGAGGGAGTTCAATTATGTGACCTCGAAAGGTCCTTCTAGCTTTAAATTCAATTCTCTGTCCCTACATAGGAATCCCCTATAGCTGTTGCCATGGAGCTCAGATATGTGCAAAGTGATTTATAGAACTTCTTTTCATTTTGCAACATACCCCCCCCAAAAAAAAAAATCATCTAGCCTTCCCTTGAAGACCTTTTACTGAGGGAAACCCATATCTAAGACATCCTATTCCAGTGTTAGGAAGTTTTTCCTTGTATCAAGTTCAAATCTCATCAATATTCTCTTCCCCTCTGGACCCTCCAACTGGAGGCCAGAACCGTGAACTCCAAAACTTCCATATAAGGAGGATCCCAGCACAAGCCTCTCCCTATTTCCTACTAACAGTGTGATTTATGAACTTACTGGGACTTCTCCCAGCATGCACTGGAGCTGGAGGCCAGATTTGAGCTCAGGTTCTCTGGACTGCAAGGCCAGTGCTCTCTCTACTGTACTACCTAGCTGGTCCTCTCTCCCATTAGATTCCAAGTTTCTTGAGGGCAAGGATTGTCTTCCTTTATATTTGTATCCCTAGCTCTTGTCAATAAATGCTTATTGACTGACTAACCCATAAATCTACTTCCCCACCAGTTCTTCCTAATTCTCCTGGTTCTGCTCTTTGGGACTAAGCAATAAGCCCAATTCCCTCTTCCTCATTACACGACATCTCTGCCAGCCCTTTAAATACTTCAAGTATGCTATCTTCTCTACCTCAGAGACTTCTCTTCTCCAGGATAAATATTTTAAATTCCTTCAAAGCATGCTAACACACACATGTGTATATATGTTAGATGCATGCATGTATGGACCACATGGAAGACACATATATGCATCTATAGGTATACACATGTATATGTGTATGTATACACACATGGGCACAATACAGATATATGTGTAAATGATCTCTAGGACTCTTGCTATCCTGGTCATTCTCCTGTATAAGTGTCAACTTGTTGATTTCTGAAAATGGGATGGTCAGCACTGAAAACAGTACTCCAAGTAGAATCCCCAAAGGGTGGAGTACTGGGTATGGTTTTCTTTCTATTCAAAGCACAGGGACAAAGCAGTTCCTCAAACACGATAGAGTAGTATTTTTTACACTTATTAAAAACCTGATAAGTTAAGAAATACAAGGCTGCTAAAAGTTTTCATAATAAAAAGAATTACAATAGAATATTGAGCTTAAAGGGGGAAAAAAAACCCACCCCCAGGTAATGAGAAATTTGAGTGATATTGAGTGAAATTGAGTGATAGCAAATCTGAGCTTTGGGCTTTTCTACGGATCCTAACTGTTAAAAATCAACTGATCGACTATCCTTGTTGGTGCGCTGATCAGTAGGGTATCAATGCAGCACTTTTTACGATAGTAATGAGGAAGTATGCCAAATTAGCAATCAGCTCCTGGGGCTTTCTTCTTCTTAGAGAAATTGGCTATATCTCATCTGTAGAGTATTACATTTCTCTGCTTTGGTTTCAATGGTCCCAAGGTCTGACTAATTGGATCAGGTTGATTTCTTTTTCTTCTTTAATAGTTTTCAGTAATTCAATATAATCAACTTATCCGAAGAGATACCAGGCTCTAAAAGTTCCAGGGCTTATCCTGTCTAGCTTCTGGCCTTCTGTGTGTAATGGACAGTTTATTCTTTGAGTTGATAGGAGGGGAAAGGGTTATTAAGGGATATTAATATGTGTGTACTAGTACCTTTTGTAATATTAACTTATTTTTGATTCTCAGAACAATCCTATGATGTGGGTGCTATTATTTTCCCCATGTTATAGCTGAGGAAACTGAGATAGATAAATGTTAAGGATTTTGTACAGGGTCATAATAGCTGGAAAGTGTCTGAGGCTGGATTTGAACTCAGGTCTTCCTGATTCCAAGACCAGTACTTTCTCCAAAGCACCCAATAGATTGGTATATCTTTACCACCTGTTGTGGGGCTCCTATACATCTCTAAAATGTCATTTTGACCTAGGTCTGGTTTTACTTATTAGGATTAATAAATGGTGAGAGTGTATCCTGTACTTCATCTTACATTTTCTGTGGATTGAAGTCAACCAGCTCCCTCTCAGCATGCTTTCTAAAAACTCTCCTGGGATGCTTTCAGCACACCTGTTTCTTGCCTGTGTTCACCTTCACCAGTACTGACATTGCCACCAGCATTCCTTTCTTGCCTGAATCTCTACTTCTATTATTTGTGGAGTGGGGTGAAAAAAAAAAACAGATTAGTAATACAGTGAACTTTAGTAGCTGAGTAATCTAATGTGTTTTAGGAGGAGGAGAAATTGGAAGAGCCATGACTTCTGTCCCCACTTTTCCCTCACTACTTGTTCATGGGCATAGACTATAAGAAGGTGTTGGGGAGGGGGAAGGAAAAAAGAGGAGTAAAAACAACATCTGTGGTTAACGGACAGGCAGAGTGTACCCACGCCAAGCATTGTATCATATAATCAAGTTGAAGTCTTCAGAGCATGTCACAGAGGCACAGAATCATAGATATGGAAGGAAGCTCAGAGGTCCATCTAGTCTAATGGTTAGTTGTTAAAATTATTCTTGTACACATTGGCTACCCATTCTTTGATGGAAGACCATCAATGAGATGAGCTTGCTAACTCCTATGGGGGTCCATTCACTCTGGGATTGCACTAATCGTCAGGCAGGTTTTTTTTTCCTCCAACATCAAATCTAAATTTTCCTCTTTGCCTCTAGTTTTTTCCTACGAATACAAGCAGAACATTCATGTAGGTGCTAGGAAGATCACAAAAGAGGCTGCACAGTGCAATGAAAGGAATGCTGCATTGGGAATCAGAGGATCAGGTTCAAATTCTAGACCTGCTATTACTTGGGCAACTCACTGCCTTATTGCTGCATTGAGATTATTATTATTGAGTACTTTAAATTTTTCTACCAATACTACTGTGTGTGTGTGTGTATATGTGAGTGAGAGAGAGAGAGAATGTGAGTGAGAGAGAGAGAGAGAGAAAGTAGGAGAAAAATAGAAATTTTTTGTTAATTGAGGTGATATCATCAGTTAGCTCATGTTTGACTCCCAAGAACTGGTTTGCCCCTTATTGCCTTGGGATAGATGAAATGGGAAATGGTTGACCTTTTATTTCCATGAACTGAAGGAAATGGTTGGCCACTTACTTCCCTAGTCTGTAGAATGGTGATAAAAAGAGGTCTCCTAAGTATCCTGGAGGAAGTTCTAAGAGAAGCCAGCCACAACAAGAAACTGACTCAGCTGTTGACTTAAAATCTGGTCACCACAGACAGGGTGTTAGTCTTAGAGCTAGAGTGACTGAAGCCTGGTGCCTCATCTAGTTTTGTGATGAAGGCTTTGGTGAAGAAATTGATCTTATATCATCATTTTTTTTTTTAAAAACAGTCTCAGAACTAAGAGCACCAAGAAGAACCCGTATTTTAGGACCAGAGATCCAGAGCCAGAAGCGGCCGCAGGAGCCATCTGGTCCAGTCAGACAACAAACATTTCTTCTTTGCACTGGGGATACAAGGAGAAAAAATGAAACAATTTCATGCTTTTAAGGGATTATGTGCAGAATAAATGCAAAGCAAAATAATAAACACACAAAGAGCTTAGGGATGAAGAGGGAAAAGTTGTGCTTGGATTGAGACTTGAAGGAAGTGAGGCATTCTGTGGAGCAGAGCTAAGAAGAAGGAGTACATTCTAGGTATAGGGCATGGCCTGGACAAAAGTACAGAGATGGGAAATGGGCTGTTCTGGGGTGAGAGACAGAGAGAAGGACAATTTGCTTGCATCATTGAATATAAGAATGGGGTAATGTACAATGAGTTTGGAAAAATTGGTTGGGGCTAGCTTGTGAGCGGTTTAAATACCATAAAGAAGAGATCGTATTTTATTCTTAAAGCAGTAGGGAACCATTGGAATTAATTGTGGAAGGGAGTTATATAGTCAGATTCATCCTGTAGTAAAATTACTTTACCAGCTTTTTGGAGGATAGATTGGAGTGGGGGGAAAGACTTGAGGCAGAGAGACCAAGCTGGAGGATATTGCAATAGTGCAGGAAAGGGGTGATGAAGGCTAATGTGGGCAATGAGAAGGGGAAAGATGTAATAAGAGTTGCTGTGAAGGAAGGAATGGCAAGATTTGATCATTGTTTGGAAACATTGGGGGAAGGAGAATAAGGAACTGTAGAGGGCAAATCTTGAGACACCAGAAGGATAGTGGGTGTTTCCTCAACAGAATTAGGTAACCTTGGATGAGGGACAGATTTTTGGACAAAAATAGGAGCTCTGTTTTGGAATATGTTTTTGAGTTTGAGATATTTATGGCTCATCCAGGTCGAAATGTACAGTAGACCATTGGTGATGTTCAGCTGGAGGTCAGGAAAGAAACCTGGGCTGGTGTAGTCCCAGGATGCATAGAGATGATAATTAAACATTTGGTGGCTGATATTGTCTTCAAGTGGTAGAAGGAGAAGAGATGATACTAGACAGAGCCTTGAGATACACCCGTGATTGATGGATTAGGAGGGCATTAATAGGAATGAAGAAAAAGCAGTAAAGACTGAGGAGAAATCAGATATGTAGAAGAACTAGGAGAGTATCATGAAGTCAGCTAGTCCAACCCCTTCAATTTATGAGGAAGGAAACTGAGGCACAGAGAAATTGTGATTGTTTAAGTTTACACAGGTAGTAAGTTATGTAGCCAAGATTGGAACCCAAATCCTCTGCCTCTAAAACTGGGGTGTTTTTCATTTCAACTTGTCTAAGGTCACAACCCAGCCCAGGTCCTCTGATGCCTCGTCCTGTACGCTTTCTACTTTTCTATGTTAGTCCTGGATCTTCCACTAGAACTTCTTATGTGACCTTGAACAAACTGCTTTTTCATCTATGGGCCTCAGTTTCCCCTACATAGTGTTAATGTGCTTAGACATTTGAGGTTTTATATCTCTGGCAAGTTTGTAGAAGCAGAAATTACCTCTCTTCCCCCCCCCCCCCCAAAGCCTTTCTAAGATAAAACGCACCCACCACAAAATAAAATCTAAATTTGTTGCCAGTTTCAGATTTCTGTTACTTGAAATGGGAGGTAAGATGGTGTACTTGGGGGACCTGACAGATGATCATTTTTTGAGGTGTATTATTATCCACTTACCAGTACTGTGTCATGGAATAGAGAGATGGAAGAGACCTTTTAGTCCATCCTTCTTATTTATAGAAGGGGAAACTGAGACCAGAGATGTGAATTACCTAAGTTTTAGTGACAAGAGTTAGGATTTGATCTTGTGAGAGAGATCTGTATTTGGAGTCAGATGATTTGAGTTCAGATTTTGACTTTGCTCCTTACTCTCTGTGGACGATATCAGTGATAACCCAAAGTGTGGATCCTAAGGTGTCTCTAAGGCCCAAACTATTTCCATAATAAGCCATTATTTGCTTATTAAAATGCCCCCTCTCTCTTCCTGCTACATATCTCTGTGAGGCTGGATTTTTTTCATGTACTTCAATCAAAACAACATCACAACAGATTGAATACGAAGCAGGTAGAAGAATCTAGCTGTCTTCTAGTAAGCTAAGACATTAAAGAGCTTTGCAAAAGTATGTAAAACAGTGCCATTCTCCTAGCTATTTTTTGTTGTTTGTTATCTTTGAGTTATTTTTCATAAAAATATAATTTTAAACATGTAATAGGTTTATTATCTTTAAATGAATTAATCATTTTTGAAATGATCCATTTTAATTTCTAACATAGTAAATATTGACAGGTGTAACTCACATAAGCAAATGTTCTTTGTGGTTTTCAATGCTTTTTAACAGTTTAAAGAGGTCCTGAGAGCAGAAAGTGTGAGAACTTTTGGGCTAGAAGATGTTTACGATTCCCTTGTTGCTCTAAAACAGAAATTTTAGAACTTATACTAACTTTTCACCAGACTGCCTTCGGAATGCTTTCACCTATATTCTCATGGGAGCCTTTTCATTTAGATATGATATGCCTTGCTTTACTGAACTGAAAGGTAAGAAAGTTGGGATTGTGAGAAATTAATGAGCCTATGTTACCAATTGAATCATAAAATGCCTGAGTTGAAAAGGACCTTTGAACTCTCATTTGGATGTAGCTTTAAAGGGCTTTCCTTACAATAACCCTGTTTTCACAGTGGGATTCATGAGATTATGAGATTTACTCAGTATCATACAACTAGTAAGTGTTAGAACTATAGGGTTTGAATGCAGGCCTTTTGACATTGTCTAGCACCCAACCAAGCTGTAGAATGTATATACTGAATTTAAACCCCTTTTTTTAAAAATGAGGAAACTCACTGAGGAATGGCTAAATAAGTTGTGGTATATGATTGTGGTAGAATACTACTGTGCTGTAAGAAATGATGAGCTCAGTGATCTTAGAAAAATATAGAAAGACTTGCATGAAATATTGGAGTGAAATGAGCAGAACCAAGAGAACGCTGTATACACTAACAGCGATATTTTTAGAATGACTTTGAGTGAATAACTATAAAGGATATAGGAAGAAACATAATATCTACACCCAGAGAAAGAACTGATAAATAGAACTATGTATAAAATAATTTTACATATATATGTGTGTATATATACATGCACTTATTTGTATGTAATGGTAGCCATCTGGGGGGAAAGGGGAGAAAAAAGAAATTTACATGATAAGCTTATTGCATATTTTAAAAGAATAGCAAGTTGTACATAATAGATTTGCAGTTTAATGTGCCATCATTGTTTTTATTATACTATGTTATGGAAATGCTTGTTTTATTCCACAAATTAAAAATAAAATATATATGATATATATTTTAAAAATGAGGAAACTGAGGCCCACAGAGATTGTGACCTGCAGAAAGTCTGACATCTGTTGGTGGCAGATTCAGGATTAGAACCCATGCTTCCTTGTACTCTATTTCTCTCTCTCCTCCTCTGTAGTACAGTCCTGTGATTTCATCAACATAGGAAACATATTGTGGAAATCCTCCCCCTTCCCCCCTCCCCCCCCAGCTCCATCCTGTCTGAAACATATCCTCTTAGAGTAATCTGGGGAATGTTAAGTAATTTGCTTGTGGCACCTGCAAATATGTGTGAAAGGCAGGTCTTGAACCCAGATCTTTTGGATTCCAAGTTTGGACACCTAACTTTTAGGCTACATTGCTTCTCTGTACTTAATCCTGTGAATATCAGTGTTGCATTTTTATTTTTTAAAAATATTTTGTTTCCTTCTCTTGCAATATGTATTACAACATTTCAGAAATTATGAGATAATATATCCTATACCAAAACAATTTGAAGCTACACAGACCTCTGTTAAAACGGTTTAGAAATTCCATCTTTGACACACTGACACATTTGCTTCCACGTGTTTACCAACAGTTCAGATTACTTGTAAGTAATAATGAAATGTAGCTCCTCAGATGCCAGGGACATATGGCTAAGAAGATATGACCAGAAATGTTTCTGGGAGGGATTGCTATGGGAGAAATGTAACCAAGTTCATTTACAGAATCACAGAAGGAAGGGATCTGAACACATGAATCCCCTCTAGGATATATATCCCAATTTTTAACATTCCTTAAAAAAAAAATTGAGTTCCAAGTTTTCTCCCTCCCTCCCTCTCCTCTCCACCCCAAGACAGCAAGCAATTTGATATAGGTTATTTATGTACAATCTACAATGCATATCTCAGGCAAGTTATCAGTCTTTCAGCTTCCATAGAAAAATCTGTAGTGAGGGAACATAGGCCCTATCCATTGTTTAAACAATTCTAATTATTGAGAATTTTTTTCCTTAGATCAATGTTGTATATACAGAAGAGGTGTCAGACTCCTCAGTAAGACTCCCAAGTACTCGGGAACCAGATTAAAATATAATTGGGAAATGTTTAACAATAAATAAAAATACAGTACAACACAAGCAATGTGAATTTGTGGTTTTTTATGTTAATATGGGTCTGCAGGGACTTGGTTTTGAGTTGCACAACTGTTTTATATAGTGTCATAGATCTAGAGGTGGAGAGGGACCTCACAGAGCATCTGGTTCAACCCCCTCATTTTACCGGCGAGGAAAGAGGACCCAGAAGGGTAGAGTGACTCCCATAAGAAGCAATAATGTTGTTGTTGTTCAGTTATTTTCAGTTGTGTCTGACTCTTTGACCCCATTTGGGGCTTTCCTGGCAAAGATACTAGAGTGCCATTTCCTTCTCCAGCTCATTTTACAGATGAAGAAACTGAGGCAAGCAGGGTTAAGTGACTCTTCCAGGGTCACACAGCTGGTATGTGTCTGAGACCAGATTTGAACTGAGGGAGATGAGTCTTCCTGACTCCAGGCCCTGTTCTTTGTGCCATCTAGTTGCCCTTAAGTAACAAAAGCATGATTCAAATTGAAATCCTCTGACTCTAAATCCAAATTACTTTCCAGTGCTCATAGATTTACTGCCCCCCCCCCCCCACCCCTCCTGCACACCATGTAGAACAAATCTAATCCCTCTTCCACATGGCAGCACCTCCCCATCCCTCCCCTAAGTCTGGTATTCACTAGGTTAAGTGGTTTCTCTTTTAACTTCTTCCCCTATGGCCTAAACTTGAGGTTCTTCACCCTCCTGGCTGCCCTCATCTGGGAACTCTCCTGCATATTAATGTTATTCCTAAAATATGGTATTGAGACCTGAACACACTACTGTAGATGGGGCGTGACCAGAGGCACGGTACCATGGGAGAATCACCTCCTCATTCCTGGGACTCTTGCCTTTCTCCAGATAGCACAAGTTCCTGTCAGCATTTTTGCCTGCCAGCTCACAGCTGGCTGACTCATGTTCAGCTTGGAGTCCACTAAAACCCCCAGGCTCTTGTCATCTGGAATTTGGGCCTTTTTTTTAAAAATATGTTTAGGCTGGAATAAGCTTTATTTTTATCTGTTTATGAGGAAATTATTAAGCACATTCATAGGGTATGTGGTTTACCTAATTCAACTCTCTGAAAGGCCCTAATTTCTTAATAACAGTTTAATGAAAGTTTGATGAAGGTATTTATCTTGGAATTTCACTCATGCGGTCGCCCCTTCACCTGAAGAGTAATGGAAGTTCAGTGTGCTTTTTTATTAAAAGTACTTTACAAACTACTGTTTATTTCTTCTTGTCGTTGATTTGGTTTGGTCATGTCTGGCTCTTTGTGACCCTATTTGGGGTTTTATTGGCAGAGATGCTAGAATGGTTTGCCATTTCCTTCTCCAGTTCATTTTACAGATGAGGAAACTGAGGCAAACAGAGTTAAGTGACTTGCTCAGGGTCATATAGCTAGGACCTTTCTGAGGCCAGATCTGAACTCAGGAAGAGGAGTCTCCCTGAAGACTCCAGACCTGGCACTCTGTTTACTGGGCCACCTAACTGCCCCTACAGTTTCCTTACTTCCATGAATGAAGTAGATATTCACACCTGTGTCTCCCTGTTACAAACTGGAGCAAGGAGAAGAACCATTGATGATATCTAAACTGGAAGTGAGCTGAGAACGTGGCTCTTCACCCCCTCATCTGATAGATGAGGAAACTAAAGGCCAACACAAATAGATCTTAATGTTCCTGAAGACTAATGTTGTTCTAATAGACATAAGGATATACAAGTTACATGACAATAGGAAACTTTGGATTTGCTTATTCTTTAAAGAGAGTAGAAAGCTTACTTTTGAAAGAGTAGAGAGAATCCTATCAATGAATTTATAGATGATAATCCATAGAAATCATTAAAATGTTAGATCTTCCCAAACCAAGTGGGAGCTCCCTAAATGATACACCCTAATTGCCTTTCATTGATAGGCTTCTCTCTACTTGCTTTTAAAAGTAAGCTTTCTACTCTCTTTTAGAAGTAAATTTAGAGCTGGAAGCAAAAATAAAGGCCATCTAGACTGATGTGCTCATTTTCTACATGAGGAAACTGAGACCTAGAGAACTGAATTGTTTCACTGAAGATCACATGGGTAAAATGACAGGAAGAGAATCTGAAGCCAGTTTATCTGTGTCTTTCCAGTAGAGTGGTTTCAATACATGACATTGTATCTTTGTTTTTGCCTGGATGCCTCCCAACCCCATAATTAGGATATATCATGTGCCAAAGACAGGCTATAGTTTCACCTCGCCTCTACTTCTCAGAATCCCTAAATTTCTTCAAGATGTGGGACAGGTGCCACATCTTTCCTATAGGAAGCCTTTTCCAATCCATGGTGAGTGAATGTTCTCTTTGTTTTGAAAATATTTGCAATTATTTTGTCTGTATGTTGTGTTTATTTGCCTATGGACATGTGTCTCTTTTTCCCCCACTTCCTTACCCCCTCGCCCATACTATAAGGAAGACATAGTCTTAGCAAATTTCCTGGTATATCGTATGCCCTTAATAAATATTTGTTGCATTGAATTGAATTGCAACCTTTTAACTGGCCATTAGCAATGTTATAGAGAACATAGAGAATGGAGGTTCCATATACAGTACCCAAATGACTCGTCTCCTTTTAGAATAAATGTAATATGGGAAATATTGAGAATGCTGGCAGAGTCAGAATCTAATTCAATTAGGGCACAACACCTAGAGGGCATTTCAGGAATTTCTTAATGTTGCCTTTTGTTGAAATATAAGTGAAGGGGCAGCTAGGGGGTGCAGCGGATAAAGCATAGGGCCTGGAGTCAGGAGGAGTTGAGTTTAAATCTAGTCTCATTAGCTGTGTGACCCTGGGAAAGTCACTTAACCCTGATTGCCTTTCCAAAAAAGCCCCAAAAGCAAGCAAACAAAAATGTTTAGTTTTTTTTTTTTAATTAAGGTGTTTAATGCCAGAAACTTGTGTGCCAAGGACAGAGTTTTGTGGTATTGAACAAATGTGGAAGGTCACAGCCTCTAGTGGACAATTATAAATGGAGAAACAATTTCTAGACCTTGAGAGGGCCTACAAATGTTGAGTCCTGGTTCTGGTGACTGGTGGATAATCATCTTTTATTTCTTGAATTTGTATCAGTTTCATAAAAAGATACTTGGGTTGACTTCTAAAATATTTAACTAACTAATCAAAACCAAGTCTTTAAGAATTAGCTACCCAGAGACACTCCTTTCCCTTCCTATTTTTAGAAGGTGCTGTATGGCAAGCCACACCCCCAAACCCATATTCATTTCAGTGGGATTTGCTAGGCTCGATGAATTCAGTTCTATTAATAGGTTAGAGTCCACTGATCTATTGTGTCTGCTGCCACTTTTCACACTGAGATAAAACTACTTGAAAATTCCCCTTCCTCAAACAAACCAAAACAAAACATTCTGGCTTCTTGTGATGGATTTGGAGTCAGAGAACTTGAGTTCAAAGCCCAGCTTTTCTACTTATTACCTGTGTGACCTTGGCCAAGTCATTTTCCTTCTCTAGGCTTCATTCACCTCAACTGTAAAAGGAGACAGAGTAGCTTGCTGACCTCCAAGGTCTCTTTGAAATCTAAGTTTTCAATCTTATGATCGGGGTAATGTCAGACCTGTTTTATTCCCCTCCCCACTTTATTAATTATTCATATAATAGCCTCTTTTCCCAAGGTGTAGACATCTGAAAGTTATAGTCGTCATGAATGTGGTATAATCTTTATTTCTTTTTTTTTTCTTTTTGCTTTTTGGAGGGGGGAAGGCAGGGCAATTGGGCTTAAGTGACTTGCCCAAGGTCACATGGCCAGTAAGTGTTAAAAGTGTCTTGAGTCCAAATTTGAACTCAGGTCCCCCTGACTGCAGGGCCAGTGCTCTATTCACTACACCACATAGCTGCCCCATAATTTTTCTTTCTAAAGCCTTTTTTCCAGCCTATTAATAAGATAGTGGATGAGGCATTAGGAGAATTTTTGCTCCTTATGCAAGCTGTTTTTGAAAATCATAATTTCCCCCATTGTTTGCAATGACCAAAAGGTTCATTTTTGAATAAGGATGGCCAACAGATAGGATTTTAGTCAGCCAGACGAGTTAAGATTTCTATTTTCTGTTCTCCCCCACCCAAAATGCAAGAGTTTAAAAGAACTACATCTAAGATGTCCCAAAATCTTAGTGCAGTTTAAAATTGTGGTAGCTTAAATGTTAGGATTAATTTCCAATGGTCCTTACAGCGCTATTATTTTGTGCTTCCCTGAAATCTACCAAGGGAAGAAGGCACAACCACCCTTTCATGATGTGATCTCATCAATGTGGATATTGCCTTCAAAAATGCAATTCTCAACCAATATAGGCCTTTTCTTACATGTCAACTCTTGTCTATGTTCTTTGAGTCTTCTATAGATCCATCCAATATTTAGGGACTTTGCTCTAAATGTCTTGACATTGCATGAATACCACATAGCCAGAAAAATTGAGTGGGCCTGTCCTCAGCAAAATATTATTACATGTGTTTGATTTTGAGATTTGATTGCCTGATTCGGAAATCTTCATCTCTATTGTGCCCTCCATGGTTTTCTACTTTGTATTATTATTTTAAATTAGATTATATTACTTAGATTTTTCAAAAGGACCTCTATATTATTTTTTAAAACGGTTGATATAATTTTAAAGATTATTTTTTAAATAAAAAGTCAAGGACCATGCCATTATTATTATTTTTTTAAGCAATTAGGGTTAAGTAACTTGCTCAAGGTTACAAGGCCAGTTATTTTGTGTGGGTGCCAAGTATCTGAGGCTGGAACCGATCCCAGGTCTCCCGACACTGGGGCCAGGGTTCTTACTCACTGTGCCACCTGGCCACCCCGGACCATGCCATTATTGGCATGTATCTCTTGAAGGTTTAGAACTGTATATATTTTGAAAAAACTAGAGGAAGGCCAATAGCTTTGGGGGTTAATCCTTTGAAAAAGGATTCATGAGAAAACTTGGACAAAAATCACCCTGAATGAGAAGGCATTGATGGATAAATTATGATGTATACTTGTTCAAGGTTTGATAGTACCACTGAGATCATTGGAACCATCAAAATGAAGGCCAAAATAAAGTCCTGCACTTAGGCCATCTCTACAGTGTGCATGGGGGGTGGAGGGGGAGAGAAGGAAGAAGGTCTGCCATTTATTACTTATGAATATTGACAAGTTCTTTGGCCTTGTTTGCTCCTGGGAAAGATTGGGAAGCTGATTCCTGCCCTGCCTGCCTCCTGGAGGTGGTGAATAGTTTCAGTGAGATGATACAGATAGAAGTACTTTATGAGTTCTATGTAATTGAAGGTCTCGTTGCGTTATTTATCTCTCTATCTGTTCATTCACCCATCCATTTATTTATTTATTTGTTCATTCATTCATCCATTTATTTTTTTGTTCACTCATTCGTTCATTTATTGTGTTCCATAACTGGAGAGTATACTCCAGGCCCAAGTGAAACAGACTTGACATCTGAAGTAAGAAGTACTGAGTTCAGCACTTACTAGCCAGCTGACCATAGACAAGTCACTCTTTGAGTCCCAGTTTCCTAGTCTGTTATACAAGGATGATGACAATAATACCGTAAGTGTCTACCACTTTTTTTTGTTCATTTGTTTTGGAGAGTGGAAGCCAAGGCAAGGCAATTGGGCTTAAGTGACTTGCCCAAGGTCACGCAGCTAATAAGTGTGTCAAGGGTCTGAGGCCAGATTTGAACTCAGGTCCTCCTGAGTCCAGGGCCGGTGCTGTATTCACTGCACTAGCCAGTTGCCCCTAAGTGTCTACTTTTTAGAGTTGTTTGGGGCTCATATGAAACAATGTTCATAAAGCACTCAAGTCCAGGTTTAAGGTGCTATATATGTGCCTGTTGTCATCATTACTATTATTTTTATCACCCCTAATGCTAGCTGTCCTTTATATATACACCTCTGGCTATAGGAAAATAGTGTAAGAAATGGGGTTGGATCAAGGGTCCTTCTTCACTCTTGGTAAAAAAAATGAAAGGGCGGTGTTCGGCTCCCAAGGGAGTTATTAAGAGCACCTTCCAAGATGTGTCAAAACGGGGCCATAGACACTAAATAACAACTCCTGTTTACATTGTTTATGTTACGAAGTGCTTTGTATCCCATCTAGTCCCCTTGGCAGCCTTGTGAGGTAAATTGGATAAGGATTACGCTATAGATGATGGGAGCCTGAGCTTAAGTGGCAAAGTGAGTAAGAGTTCTGGACCTGGAGTAAGAAAGACCAGAGTTCAAATCCAGCCTGAGATACTCCCTAGCTGTGTGACCCTGCACAAGGCCCTTAACCTCTAGGTCTGCCTCAGTTTCTTTAGATGTAAAATGCGGCTTATAATAGCCAGGGTTGTTGTGAGGACCAAATAAGATAATAGTTATAAAGCACCTTGCAAATCTTAAAGCACTATACGAGTTATGTTTATTGGGGCAGGTAGGTGGCACAGTGAGAAGAGTACCAGACCGAGAGTCAAGAACACTTGTTTTCCTGAGTAAATATAGAACCTCAGACATTTACCAGCTATTCAACCCTGGCCAAGTCACTTAAACCTCTGTTTGTTTCAGTTTCCTCAGTTGTAAAATGTGACAATCAAATGAGATAGTTGTAAAGTGTTTAGCACGGTGCCTGGCTAGTAAGTACTATAGAAATATTGATTTCCTTTCCCTCCCCTTCCCTTCCCTGGTATGTAGTGAAGAGGGGCTGTACACATCAGCTTGGTAAATTTCCTACTTTTCATTCAAATATTACCTCATTGTTGTGAATATGTTAGACTCATTAATGGTGGTCCTACAGCTCAAAATAGTGAATCCAGGAGAAACAGATTTGGGGGGGGGGGGTGGGGGACAGTTGAGTTCAATTTTATTCCGCTCAATTTGAGGTGATGGTGGAATGTTTTGTGGGTGATAGGAGATTTGGGTCTGGAGTTCAGAAGAGATGCTAATGTTGGAGAAAGAGATGTGAGAGGCATCTACCAAGAAGAGGTTATTAAAGACGAGAGAGGAAATAATATTGCCAAGGGAGAGGCTACAGATAGAAAAAAAGATAAGAAGAGATGAAGTAGAGGTTAGGGTTACTCCTCAGCACGTAGTCTGCATGGGGTGATCACAACTCTCCTTACCTGCTACTGTCTCATTTCCCTTCATTATTATCCCAGTTTCTAAGGCAATCATTGAGTATGTTTTGATGTCTCCTTTTTAATGACAAGAAATGCACCATTTCTAATCAATTGCCTCAATTTATTAAATCTTATTTTTTTTTTTGAAATTCTCTGACACTTAATAATTCTGTGATTTTGGGCAAGTGCTGTAGGGAAGTACACTCTTCTCTTCCACATCTCTGGGGTTAGAAGTATAGTGTCTATGCAATATGGAAAATCTGCATCAAATTTTTTGGTCTTCACTTTGTACCAGAGAAGAAGTCTGATTTTTTTTCCTTTTTCTTCTATGGGGTGTTTACAGTACCTTATTATCAAATTTGGTTGATATTATATAATACTATGCATGTATTTTATACATTTTTGAGTTTCGAAACTTTGAAATTCCCCATTTAATTTCTTATGCTGATCCACAATGTATCAAAACTGTCACGGGGAAGTTACAATGTGGAAGGGACAACTTGTAATGGGAATGTAAGTTTTTAAGATCTTCCCTGCCCCTAGGCTAAAGTGCACCTGGAGCCTGGGGTGGGAGGCTTGTTTTTCAGTAGATACTTCTTGATTGGCCAGTGAGTCAATAAGGTTGTTACATTCTCTGAGCCAGGAGAAGGCTATATAAGCCCTGATGTGTAGCTTTGTTTTTGGGGCTCACTTTGAGAAGTGTTCTGTGATTTGATCTGGATTCTGGGAAGCCGTTGTTGAGAGCCCCCCCTCGGCTTTGAAAAACCCAGATGTTGATTTGGTATGGACGTAATGGTTGGACAGTTTGGAAATCTGTCTACTTGATCTGTTTCTCTGTCTTGATAATTCTTTCTGTATATTCTGAATTTCGGGGTGCTGACCTTTTTCCCCTGAACTAGGTAAACGATACATATTTGATTGGTTAAAGTAAGCTTGTTAACCCATTTTGAGTTGCTTTCCTTTATCGAAGCAGATCTAAGTCAGATCTGTGGTGGCAGCGACCCTGGGAACACTGGGGTGCTTGCTGCTACACAACTGTATTCAAGATTAAGACTAAGTTTGCAGAGAAAGTGCTGACTGGAGTCTGTAGAGGGAGTTTCATCATCTGGGAGTTTACTATATCAAAGAAATCATAGTTCTAGTTCATAACCCTATTGTTTATTAGTATATTTTTATGTTATTTATTTAGTGAATTGGAGAAACCTTTTCCCCCATAAAGCTTCTGCTCCTGTCAAACAGCTTACCTATGAGATTACATTAAGGTTACTCACCATGCTATTTTCCTAAATGTCATCAACAGTAAAACAAACTCCTAAATTTATCATGTATCAACTCTGAGAAAGATAATAGGAAGTCTCTTGTAGCTGGCACTATAATTACTTACTTACCTAAACTCTGGAAACATAGACCTATCATTTGATTCTCTCATGATACCAATTGAAGTCTTTTCTTAAGAATTCTCTTCATATTTCTTTGAAAGAAAAGGATTAAACCTATTTGTCTTAGGAAATAAGCTCTCTTAATCCTGTTCTCTGTCCTTTTCAACCATGGCAGTTAACAGTCTCTCCAGAAGGACAGTTGAACTTTCTATCTCCTCAGATTCCTCATTTAGATTGGTAATTTTAAGAGTCCAGTCCATAATCACTTTAAGATCCTACTGAATCTTGTATCTGTGAGAGATTCTATTGAAGTGGATGTTACAGAGGGAAGATATGGGATAGTGACTCTAGGAAGCATTAGGGTTCAGAAGTTTAGTTCATCAAACATTTATTAAAGGAGACACGGTCCTATAATACTCCACCATCTTGGCTCTGCTCCCCCTACAGGGACCTATAGTAGAAAGAGTTCAGGGTCTGGAATTTGGGGTCACACAAGTCCTGTCACTTGCCCCTCCCCTCTCTGCTCAGTTTCCTTATCTATAAAATGAGGAGCTTGGACCAGATGGCCTATAAGGACTTTCATGATGCAGTGATAAGATCAAGGAGAGAACCTTGGGGAACATTTATTATCTATAAGAACTTTGGAACTGATTGTGTGATATGAGAGACACAGGCAGATGATTACCCACTATCGAGTACCTGCATCAAAAAAGGCACTGTGCTGTATAGGCAAAGCAGAATTGAAGTAACTAAAAAAAAAAGTGAGATGCACACATTTAAAGAACCTGCCCCAAATGTTCATGCAGACTATTTGGGCCCAACCTGTGGTGGTAGAGCCTTCTGAGCTCATATTGGTCTGATCAGTCACAATCAGACATGCTGTACTTTGACTCCAACCTGATGATATCATTTTGGTCTTCTCTGAGAAGACAACAGCCAATCATATAATATGGGGAAGGGGACTAGGCATCAGGAAAGTGACTTGAGGCAGGCAGACATCCAGGAGGGTGCTGTCATGCTAGAACGTCAGGCACTTTGTAAAATGTTTCCTTTAGAAATACTGTATTACCATTTATTACTAGATTTCTTTATAATGGAGTTGGATTGAATCCTAGGGTAGAAAGAGCTCATACCAAATATAGTTGAAAGTACTGTTCCTCAAGTGGCTGAGTAAGTCTTTGCCGAAGTATCTGTTTACATTTTTCTTGCTTTAAAAAGGCCTTTCTCTGACTGATTTTCTGACCGGCTGTTGTGGTCTGATCTAGATTAGGATTTTTTTTTTTTATTTATTACTTAAAAGCCAAACCAAGAGAGTGGGTGTTTTTTTTTTTTTTAATGAATAGTTGCCTGCCTTGTTAAAACAATGGCTTTGTGCATTCCTGTGATTTGTTGGGTGGGGAGAGGGTGGTGGAAATAAAAAGTACAGAGAGTACAGGCTGATAAAATTTGGGCTACCTAAAGGTGACCAGGCAACACTTCCTGAGGGTGGACCAGGTCTGTGTCTAGACTGTCTTTGGTATTTTATTGTATTACAGTAGGATATTGGAATTTACAGGCTGAAAGTAATGTGACATATTCCCTAGAGTTCTAAGGGCTGCTTAACCTGGGGTCCACGGATCCTCAAGGGATCTGCAGAGGGGACCCCAAGTTATCTGAAACCTATAGATTCCTAGGGGGCCAAATGTCAAGTTGACTTTTGTCCTAAGCCTTGAAGGAAACTAGGGATTGGAAGAAAAGACAGTGAGGAACCAATACATTCAGGCATGGGGATTAAACCTGGCAAAGGTCAGTAGGTGATGAATGCAGCAGGGATTTGGCTAAAATGTTCTAGATTAAATGGAGCAAATCTCAAAGCACCAGAGGGTGCTTGTTGAGCAATGACCTAAATTATACTCCTTCACTCCCTCCCCCAATAGTTAATGAGCTGGTAAGTCTGTTGTTAGCTAAACAATTTCAAATCAGTTTGCAATTCCCTCAGTAGCCTCTCCAAACAAACAAGATAGTAAAAATATGTATGTTTGTATATTTGGGACTAATATATTCCACCACCATATTACTCTCTTTACCTCTCTCTTTTTATTCTTTTAGTTCTAGGCACCAGGGGTTTTTTATTTTATATAAAATTTTATTGACATCTTTTATCATGATATACCCTACATTTTTCAATGGACCCCTTGTGTTTCCCCTCCCAGAGAGCCAGTCTTATAATAAAGAAGAAGAAATAAAGATAAGAAAACAATAAACAAAACCAATCACTTATCAAAAACAGCCCATATGCAGTATTGCCTACTCTATCCCCATCTACTTTTCCAAGAAATGGGGAGGGGGCCAAGCACTACCTTTGAGGAGGGATCACTGAGAAAGTGGAATTTAATCATAGGTGAGTCAGACCACAGTATCTGAGGGTAATTTAAAGGAAGCAAGGACTGATTTAGCAGGGGATTTAAGGGATATCTTAAGGGATTTGATTTTGATCTTTAAATATTTGAAGGATTATAGTGGGAGAAAGAATATTAGATTTATTATGTTTAGTCTAAGAAAGAAGAAAGAAATAAGACCCCATGATAGAATTCGTGGAAGGGGGGGGGGCAGATTTGTATAATAAAAGGGGGAAGAACTAGAATTTATTCAGTGGAATACTTGACTGGTAGTCATGTGTTCCTTGGCCTGGTGGGTGGGGTGGGATTGGGCAGGCTTTATACAGAAGATGGATTCCTAACTAATTCTTTTCTTTTTTGGTTGTTTTTTGTTTTGAGAGGCAATTGGAGTTAAGTGACTTGCCTAGGGTCACATAGCTAGTAAGTATCTGAGGCTAGATTTGAACTCAGGTCTTCCTGACTTCAGAGCTAGTGCTCCATCTATGCCTTAAATTAATTCTTGCTGTTCAGTTGTTTCTGTCATTTCTGACATTTCTGAATTTGGGGTTTTCTTGACAAAAATACTAGAGTGGTTTTGCCATTTCCTTTTCCATATCATTTTACAAATGAGCAACTGAGGTAGAGAGGGTTAAGTGACTTGCCCAGCTAGTAAGTAGGATGAATCTTACTGATTCCAAGTCCAGTGCTCTGTACCCCCTAGCTGTCCCCTTGTAAATATAATGCTGCTTTTGGCAGGGAATTGAATTAGATTAAGAGAAGGATTTGGGGGCTGGTGTATGGCACCTAGGTAGTTCAGTGGATAGAGCTCTGGGCCTGGAGTCAGGAAGACCTGAGTTCAGATCCAGCATCCGACCCTTAAGCTTATCTGTGTGACCCTGGGCGAATCACCTAACCTCTGCTGGCCTTAATCCACTGGAGAAGGAAATAGCAAACCACTCCAGTCTTTGTCAAGAAACCCCACAAACAGCATTAGGGTGCTGTGAACCAAGGGGTCATGAAGAATTGGACAGGACTGAGCAACAATGGCAACAATTGCACAAGTAGCATTGGATGGCTGCCCTCTGTCAACATGATAGGAGTTGGATCACTAGCTTTAAGGGCTAGGGTAGTTTCCAAGAACTGAGACACTCTTGTATCAATGAGGGCTGCTCCAGTGAATTGAATTAGGGAAGGGCCCTCACACAAAATGCTTCATTTGTCATTCATATTTGTCAAAGCATCATCAGATAGAGTTGCTATGTCTTAGTCATTTTAATTTTGCTCTTTATCTCTAAGGAACTATTTCTGTTTGCAAACCGGAGGAGGCCAGGACCAGTCATCATCTGTGTCATTGCTGAGATTGTCTGGCCCATGTGATACTTAGCACCTGCCCACACCCAGTAGCAGTAGAACCTGAGGGGTCATGATATTTTTCTTACCTGGAAACTTGGAAGCTTATTTCTAGATGCCCCTAGCACTCTTCCTCTAGATCACACTTGATAACCATGGCTGTCCTTTAAGGCTTTTCCCTTCTCTCTCCGTGTACTCTTTTGCTTGCTGATCTCATAAGCTTCCAATAGACAATTATTGTTTCCATGTAGATGACTCTCAGGTCATGTTGTCCTGCTCAGAACTCTCTTCTGGCAACCATTCTTCAATCTCCAACTGTTTATTGGACATTTCAAACCAGAGACATGTCCAAAATCTCCCCATCTTTCTAAATTTCCTCTTAATCTGAGGAGGGCATCATCATTCTCCCAAGGCACCCAGGGACAAAACCCTAGCGTCACCTGCAACTCCTCACTATATCTTCCCCCTACCATTTTCAATCTGTTGCCAAGTCCTGTTGATTTTACCTTTGTAGCATCTCTTGTGGTTACCTACTTCCCACAATCTTGGTGTAGACCCTCATCTCCTCACACCAGGACTATTTGCAGCTGCCTGCTGGTTGATCTCCCTACCTCTCTCTCCCCACTTCCATCTATGATTCACTCAGTTATCAAAATAATCTTTGTGTATATTTCTCCCTTTGAGTCCCCCTCCTCACACACACATTCAATACATTCCATTAACTACCTATCACCTCTAAGATTAAAGATAAAATAATCTGTTTGGCTTTTAAAGCCTTTTATAACACAACTATCTTCTACCCTTCCAAGTCTTATTACATGTTCCTTAAACATTCTCTGCAATCCAGCAAAAATGGCCTCATTGATTTTCCTATCCCAATTCATGGCATTTGTAAAATGCAGCCATTCCCCAGGCTTGTAAGTCTCCATTCTCTCTCATCTCTGCTTCTGGATTTCCCTTGGCTTCCTTCAAGCCTCAGGTAAGGTCCTGCCTTCTCTGCAAGAAGTGTTTCCCAGTCCTCTTTCATCTTCATGCCTTCCCTCTGAGATCATCTCCGGTTTATGCTGCATATATTTAGTTTTCATGCCGTTGTTAACAGGACTCCCTCATTAGGCAGTAAGCTCATTTGGAGCAGAGACTTTTTCCTTCCTTTATATCCCCAGGTTTTAGCTCATAGTGGCATTTAACAAATGTTTAGTGATAGATGGGCACTCAAAACAGCTGTGTCTCATGTCTACTTTTCTCTAACTAAATTTTCAGTTTCTGGAGGGCAGGCAAGGCAGATATACTGGTTTTCTTTTCCCACAGGTTTAGCAGAGTCCTGGGCTTCTACTAGGCATGCAATAAATGTTTTGACAGCTAAATACCAGGTAGGAGAAGTGGGTTGGGGAGGGAGCATAGAAGCAGTGGGGAAATAAAGTAGAGATTGGCTCTAACACAAAAAAAAGCTTGGGACCTTTCAGAAGTGGTGGGCCAAAGTTCCAAGTTCAGCTCTTCCAATGTGCCTAGGAGGGAGATTGATTTTCTAGTTAAGAAAACTCAGATCCAGACAGGGGATGGAATATGCCCCTGAAATGGGAGGGGGAGTGATCTGGAGACGGGTAGGTGCCTGGATTAGGTGCCAAGACAGCAGCTCTTGTTGAGTACATGTGTGGGTGGGTCCAGGACAGGGCCCTCAGTTGGCCTTCTATGTAGGTAGAGGGAATTTAAGATCTCTGGGAATATTGTGCATGTTTTAGAAAGTTCTTCGGGCTTTAGGTCTCCTTGCCAAAAATTCCACCAATCAGCGATTTGTTTGAGTTAACTGATCTGTGCTTCCTTTTTGAAAATGAAAGTACCCTGAACATAACAGAGATTAAGGTTCAGCTAATGCCACTTCAATATAAAAGAAATAGTAACTGAGCTTTAACCGGGTTGTTTCATAGAAGAGTGACTAGTAAGTCTTGCTATGTTAAATGTGAGTTTGCTGTCATTTTTCCATCCCTATGAACCAAATAGTACAAGTGTTAACCCTCTTTGACAGATGAGGAGACTGAGTCTCAGAGGTCACAAAATTATGAGATTTTAACCTATATGTTTTGAGTTACACTACTCTTTAGACAGCTTCATAAACAGCTATCTTCAATAAGATCTTTTGGCTCTCCAAATCTATTTGCCACCAAAATAAGATTAAAAAAAAATCAGTATGACAACTTAAACCATGAATGTGGATGCCCGTTTTTATTTCCTATAGAGAAATTGGAATATCATTTATATTGGGCCTTTGGGGAGAGAACACTGAAGCCTGCTCACTGATATTCAACAATTCAATTAAAAAATATTTTTAAGACAGTAGTGAAGCAACTAGGTGTCAAAGTAGATAGGGGACTAGCCCTAGAATCGGGAGGACCTGAGTTCAAATCCAGCCTCACACACTTGACCTTCCTTGCTGTGTGACCCTGGGCAAGTCACTTAACCCCAGTTACCTGGGAAGGGGGAGAGACATAGTAGTAAAGCAGAAAAGTTCATTGGATTTGAAATCAAGGAATCTGGCTCAGAATTCCTTCTTTGCCAATTACTACCTATGATTTTATGCAAATTACTGCATCAATCAGCCTCAGGTTCCTCATTTTAAAAAAATGGAATTGAACTTCCTGACTTCATAGGTCAGGCTTAACTCTACATTTATTATTCTCAATACCTGCTATGTACAGGGAAATGAAGACCAAAATAAGTAGACAACAACAAAAACAAGTTGCTACTTTCAAGGAATTTCCATTCTACTATGTGTATACTTATAAACAACAAAGTAAATATAAAATAATGTGAGGAGGTACATGCAGTAAACTAATGATTGCAAGGACCAGGTCAAACCTTCATTCAGAGAGGTGGGGCCTAAGCTAACTCTTGAAGAAAGCTAAGGATTCTGGGAAGCAGAGAGGAGGAGGAGGAAGCCTCTGTGGGATGAGTGAATTCCTTCTTAAGTATGTGGGACAGCTTGGGCAGAAGTATGAAGGTAGGAAAGAATGTCAGGTTGAGGGAGTTGAAAGTAGGCCAGTTTTTTCTCTGTAGTCTAGAATGTAAAAAGATAGCATTCTCATATATAAGAGGATATCCTTACCTTCTACACAGAAGCAGAGGTTTTATAAATAAAAGTCCAAACTCTGTCCTACCCCCAAATACACAAATATAACAACAGTCTCCTAGAAAGTATCTTCCTCAACAACAAGTCAGTTTATAAGTTTGGGAAATTTTTATTAGTACCTACCCTAATTGGGGAATAAGGTATTTGGCATTTTTTTTTTGGTCACTCTTCCTTTTCTGGAAATTGATCCCAGACCATAATAGGTCCTTTAGTCAAATTTAAAGTGATGGACTCTGGAGATATAGAGGCATTTGCCATTCTTCCATACTACATGCTTGGCTTTTGGCTCTTGGGATCATAGTTATCAGTCTGATTTGGAAGCATCTGGTTTAGCTACAGGACTCATCCCTTCTCCCACTCAGCTGTCTCACAGAGGTATACCACCGGGCCGTAGGGGAACCAGGTAAAGTACTTGGACATATCTATATGTAGCCCTGTCCCAACAACTGCAAAAACAAACAAACATGTATAAATAGGTAAGGTCTGAAAAATAAGGAGAAAGTGAAGTGATGTAGTATACAAAGCAATATTCTGAGACTTGAGAGGTCTGAGTTTCTGGTTACAGATCTGCCATTTTCTAGCCAAATGATTTTAGTCAAATATTTCCTTCTGAAAACCTCAGGTCCCTTTCTAGCCCTCTTTTCCACCCCCCACCCCCACCCCTGCCCCTTCCCCACTTCTCTTTTTCTCTTTCTTTCAATGCAGCTTCTTTAAGAAAAAGCATGTAAATTCCACCTCCTATATTCTTCACGTTTGCAGATACTTAACTTCTTTTTGGACCACATATTTTTGCATCTGATACCTCTAGTCAGGAAGTAAGGTCACTGAGTCTTATAGTCCTAAATCTAGGTGGATGGAATAAAACCTATTCCCTGTGCCCTTTATTTTCTCTCTCCCTCTTCACCTGTTTTATTCCAACAGATACCACCTCCTTGGAGCCTTCCTTCACCCCACCCTAAGTCTATAGGAAATTTTCTCCTCTTCACGTAGAACCTTGATTTGTTACTCTCTGGTGCTTTTATATGTTACTTTGTTTCTCATTTGTATACGGAATGTTTCTTTATATTTCTCATTTGCATATGGAGTGTACTGTACAAAACTGCAAACTCTTGATAACTAGGTCATATCTAAACTGTGTATCTTCCACAGTGCTTCATACCATGTTCTATAAATTTTAGCTTTTTTTGTTTGTTTTTTGTTTTTGCTTTTTGGAGGGGAGAAGGTAGGGCAATTGGGGTTAAGTGACTTGCCCAAGGTCACACAGCTAGTTTTGTGTGTGTGTGTGTGTGTGTGTGTGTGTGTGTTGTCTGAGGTTGTATTTGAACTCAAGTCCTCCTGACTCCGGGGGGAGATGGGGGTGTGCTCTATTCACTTTACCACTTAGCTGCCCCTAAATTCTAGGTTCTTGATACATACTTGCTAAATTAATTGAAAGAAAGCGATGAAAGTGCTTTAGAAAAGGGTAAAGCTGCTATTTTCTATTGCTAGCCACTTACAAATTATTGTTTCCCTTTCTTTTTATTTTTAAAATTTCTTCCCAATATTTATATTTTATTTTTTGTAATTACATGCAAAAATAATTTTTAACATTTGTTTTTTTAATTGAATTCAAAATTCTCTCTCATCCCCTCCCTCTCCTTGAGAAGATAAGTAATTTGACATAGATTATACTTGTACAATCAGGCAAACCATATTTCCACATAAGCCTTGTTGCAAAAGAAAGTACAGACCAAAAAACCTTAAGACTAAAAATGAGAAAGAAAGTAACAAAAAGTATGCCTCTTGGGGCAGCTAGGTGGCACAGTGAATAGAGCACCAGCCCTGGAGACAGGAGGACCTGAGTTCAAATCTGTCCTCAAACAGCTAACACAAAAATTAGCCATGTGACCTTGGGCAAGTCACTTAACCCCAACTGCCCTGCAAAAAAAAAAGTATGCCTCTCATTTTCTTTTTATACTGTCATTGCTGTTTGGACTTTATCTCTCTCCACTTTAGGAGTTTCTCTTTTATTAAAAAAAAAAAAATGTTACGCATTACACCAATGGTGTAATGGACTGGTCAGCATCTGACATCATATACCACATTCCAAACCCACGGTCTCTCACCTCTCTTTTGAAAAGAAGGTGTGTTCCTTTCATTGATTCCCAGGACCAGAGCTTGGTCATTTTAGTTAGAATATCTCCTAGCTTCTAGTTTTTCATTTTTTATCATCACCATTGTGTTTGTTGTACTGCCTTCACTTCATATAAATCTTTCCGTTTCTTTGAATTTCTCACATTTGCTGCTTCTCACGGTGCAATCATATTCTGCTGCATTCCAATTTCATGGGCGTCCACCTTTTTGCTGCCTTTTCTTACAAAGAAGGTTTTGTTATAAGCATTTTGGCATATATGAACCTCTGCCCCCCTAGGTCTTTAGTGTTGTTGGGATATGTGCCTAGTACTGAGATTGGGATTGCTGGGGCAATGGGCATAAACAATTCAGCCCCTCTTTGCATAATTCCAAGATGTTTTCCAAAAAAAAAAAAATCAGACCAACTCACAGCCCCATAAACAATATATCTGTGTTCCTTCTCATAACCTTTACAAGATGATTTCTATCTTAAGTCATCTTAGTTACACGAAGGTGTTTTAATGTTCTTTCCTCTTACTATAGATTTAGAACATTTTCCCATACACTTGTTCATAGTGTCCAGTTCTTCTGAAAACTGATCATTCCTACTGTCCTTTGACCACTATGTTTTGGCACCATCATCATCGTCTTGTCATTAGGTTATGTGCCAACAACACTCAGCCTTCTTTTTTCCAGTTAGAACTGGTTTGTAATATAAAACTTGCTTTGTAAAACTTAAAAGTGCCACATGAGTGTTACTCATTTTCTGACCTAAAACACCTAGGTTCATGGGTTGAGAGGTCAACTTCATCTAACCTTCTTATTTTACTGCTGATGAAACTGAGGCCCAAAGAGATTAAACCCAAACTCTGAAAGCAGCCTGGGTAGTGCAGGTCATGTGACCCGCTAATCAATGTAGATGAATCAAACTGGAGCCAAGTTTCTCTATTTTTAAAGCTACCTTCCCCTCCCAGCCCCCCCTTCACCAAGTTGCAGTAACACCAAGTTGTCTAATAAATGAGTGTTCAGAGGAGGCAGGCATACCCTAGCTCATATGCATCTCATCCTTTAAAATTCTAAAACTGGTGTGATTTACCAATGTTGATTCTTTCCACGTGGCATTTAATTCCACAGGACCTTCCTGCATTCCCCATTGAGTTTTAAGATTTTATTTTTTATTATTTTTTTCCTATTGAGTTTTATTAAGCATAGTGATATCCTTAAAGACAAAGGTAGCCCCGGGTATGAGGTAGATTTAAAAGAGTAAATACTACGCTTTCTTATAATTTAGCACCCTTAATGTGAGCTGGAGAGGTAGGGGAGCAGTGTGTTTAGACAATGCTATGCTAACTCAAACTTAGCTTGGCCGGGTCTCTAATTTTTCAGCAGCTCATATCCATGAATTACCAACATGACTGTGGCTTCTTGCTTGGAGGAGTCTGCTCATTCTCAGGGCCCACAAATGTAGGGCAAGTTGAGAACAGAAACACATGGGCCTCAACCACATTGGGGATGGGAGCTGGGTTTATTATAGCTGACCAAAGTCAGTCCTCAGTAATCAACTTCATGGATTCCCAGGATGAAGGTTGACTTGGTGTTAGAAGTCAAGACCACCCTTTTCCCTGCACACCCTCAAATAGGACATCCCTCCCATAAGCAAAGGCTGGAAAGATCTGTAATTTAGAAAATAAGAGATCAGCTTCCACCGAGGCAGACCACATAAAAGATCCCCTACCTTCTATGGGCAAATCTTAAGGAGTTACTTGGGGAAAGAAATTTGCTAAATGGCTTGCCCAGGCTTATACAAATAGTAGTGTCACAAGCATCATTTGAACTGTGGAGAAAATGTTGATGCTCCTACTAAATTTAATCAGTATTTACTCAGTTTATTATGATTTAATGTATATCAGTGATTATGTTATGAGTTGTGCAGAAAAGAGTTGGTTGATATAGTTCATGCTGTCAAAATAAGAGTTACATAGACTACCATGAATTAATTTACCATGTATTACTGGTTATATTACTTGTGATTAATTTATAAGGTAGATTTATGTTGTATTAATTAGGTGTGTTTTAGAAACTTAGATTAATTTGTATTAGAAATTTGTTGCCCCCCCTCACACACACACACACACACACAAACACACACACACTCTTATTAATGTAGTCTACTTGAAAAACAACTTCCTTGCCTTAGTGTATGAAAGTTCACCTTCTAGGACACTGCTGACAAATGGAAGACCCAAGGCCTTACTGACAAGGTCTTATGACCTTTAAAAAATCCCCTGACAGACATGTGGGGGCTATCTCCAGTCTTCCTGATCTATATCTTGCCACTGAACCCAGATAGTTCTGGAGGAGAAAGTCAGGCTGGTGACGTTGCACAGCCCTCCCTCACTCAAATCCAATTCACTTGCAAGTCATGACACCATCTTCCTGATATCATGGACCTCTTCTAAAACAAAAAACAAACTGTCAGAATTGTAGTTTACAGACTGTAGCAACCTATAATAAGTCCCCTGTATGTGATGGCCCATAATGACCTATATTGGATAGCCTGTAGTTGATGGACTGTGGAGGTAGTGGTGGTTGATAGGTGCTGCCTTTAACCAATCGTTGGAGTTCCCTTGCTTCTGAAGATAGCCAATCTTAGAAGTTTCCTCATTTTTGGAGAGATCTAAGGATTTGGAACCAAGACTTCACAAGAGCTTTAAAACCTTTTAGCCCACGAGCAGAGGGGTCATTGATCCTGTAGAGGAAAGTACTTAGATACAGTTGCTTAGGGACCATTAGTTTCCCTTAATAAATTGATCAAGTTCAGAGCTCTGCCTCGGTTGCCTTTTGTTATGGATTGGAATTTTGTCATCCACAGCACTCAGGCCTTTCTGATTCTAAGCTCAAGACTTCCACAGCAAGCTGCCTCTGGCATAAGACTTGGCAAAGCCAGACCAGACATTGAACAATGTCTTTGTATTAGTAGACACTAAATATCTGCAAGGAGAAAAAGCAAGAGTTGAGAAATTTGGGGAGATTCCAGGTATGCTCAAATGAATTTGAATTCTTTCTGTTCTTACCTGGAATGTTGTCACGACCACCTAACTACTCTCCCTGGATCTAGTTTCTCTTCCTTTTGAGTCCACTTTTCACTTGGACAGACCATTCAATTTTCCTTTAAACCTGACTCTGCTCCTGCCTTTTCTACCTTCACCCCTAGTAGGTACCTTCAGGTCTTCCCCCCCACCCCTTTTTTTAATGTGTAGTGTTCCTTTATTAGATTATAAGCTCCTTGAGGGCAAGATATATTTTTCTTTTTGCTTGTATTTTTATTCACAGTATTTAACTTGGGCCTGGCCCCATAGCAAATGCTTAATACATGCTCTCTCTGTCACTTAGTTGCCAAAGTAATCTTCCTAATATATGGGGATGGACCATGTTATTCCTCACCCCCAAACAATCATAGGGATTCATAGTTACTGCTCCCTTTTGCCTATAGGATAAAAGGCAAACTCCTTAGCCTGGCATTTAAGGCTTCCTATATTCTGCTGGAACTTCCTTTCTAGCCTTATTTTCCACTCTTCCTCCCTTACACAGTCTACATTCCAGCCAAACTGTACTAAGAGGAAAAAGGGGGAAAAATGAAAAGAAGGTCAGTCAGGCATCTTATTGTTTTTTGTTTTTTTTTTTAATGCAAAGAAAAGAAGAAAGGTTAGGAAGAAGTACAGATAAACAGGATAGCTTTGAAAGTTTCAGGATGAATGTATTATATACTTGAAAAGAAATGCACAAGCTGTGAATAATCCAAACCTGCAGTTTCACATATGGTCCTCTTTTTTCTGTTCTACTCTATATGTAGAAATTCCCATTTTATTTTGTGTTTAAGTTTAGAGTTAAAATCAGCTTAAAAATATATTACTAGGTACATCTTTCCACTCCATCTTTCATACTCTTTGTCTCCAAAAGAGGGATGGGCTTCCTCTACTTTTCTCTTGGGTAAAGATGAATAAATTCAATTTCATAGCTTTCCTATTCATGCCACTGTTCTTAAGAGTTCCATTATTGTAGTCCTTGTGCATATTATTTCCCAAATTCTGTTTAATTTGGTGCAGTGAAAAGAGAACTGGCTTTCTAGTTGGGAAACTGATCCAAATCCCATCTCTACATGTACTCTCTCTGTGATTTTTAGGAAGATCACTTCTTCCACCTAGTTTTTATTTTCCTCTTCTGTGAAATTTCAATAAAAACTCAAAATCTTATGAACTACATTAGGTGTCCTTTATCTTCACTTTTTCAAATGCCTTTTTTGCTACATGTCCCCACTTAGGTGTTGTATCCTCTATGAAGATATGCCTGACTTCTCTCTTCCTCTCTCCCACCCCCATCTTGCCAATGGAAAGTGATCTGATTTGTTTCAAATTATTCTATTTGTACATTGTCTTACTCCCTCTTTTGCCTCCATCATCTCATACAAATATACTTATTTGCATTTATTTTCTTTGATTAAACTGTAAGATCTGGGCACTGATTAATGTTCGCTTAGACTGAATTGACTAATCCATTTCCCTAAGCAATAAATGGAGGAAGGCATACCCCAGTACAAGATACTGGGTGATAATTCTGGTTGTAAAGTCGATTAAAGTTTAATAGAGGACAAACAACAGGGACCTTTTAAAGGTTGAACATTGAAACATAGGAGTATAGATTATAAAGTGGCTGATATGTACGATGCCAAACTCCAGTGTGGTAAAAATGAGAAAGAATAAAGATTTACTAATCATTGAGGTCAGTCCTTTGCCAGTACCAGGCTGACTGTCTTCCAGCCTTGGGGTCTCTGTTCTATAGCTAACATCTTTACATGGAACTTTCAGCAGGGTAGCTCTCTATCCCATCTAATCAAGTGGCTGCCAACTGAGGCTTAAAATACTTTACAAATAACATAAGAATTCTCCCACTCCCCAGTCTTAAGACTTTGAGTATTCCCCTCTAGCAATATAATTGCTACTTATCACTGACTGGCATGTCTGTTATTTAACAAAATGATCAGCTGAAACTGACAAGCATAATATTATGTCAACAATCTCCCCATTGGGTTGGTAAACCCATGGGAAGGGGTGGTTTATTTCAGTCCCCATTCAACAGTCAGATCCCCGGACAACTGCTTGTTAACTACCCCTCCCCCTTAGCCACAGGAATGGAATCTGCTACCTCACCAAAGAGGTCATCAAGTTGGGTGTCTCAGACCAAAATCCTTTATCCCTTTTTATACCAAATGCCTTCCTGGGGTAGGGAACCTTCAACCTTGAGGCCACATGTGGCCTTCTAGGTCCTTGGGGGCAGCCCTTTCACTGAATCCAAACTTCACAGAACAAATCCACGATGTAAAGATTTGTTCTGTGAAATTTGGAATCAGTCAAATGGCTGTACTTGAGGATCTAGAGGACCACATGTAACCTCAAGGCCAGAGATTCCCCATACCTTGATCCTTGATTAAATCTTAAGACTAAAAGAAATAACAGAGGAAGCACAAATTCATGATTTGTGCTATTGGAAAAATGGTCATTGAAAAGATAAAGTAAAATTTGGATTGCCTGGCAGCCACCAACTGGAACCCTTTTTCACTAAGAATTTTCCCCTTTGTGTTCTGCTTTTGTGAATAAAAGTCTCAGATTATGAGAAGAAGCCCTTCACTTTAGACTTGTAATAAGCCATAATCATCTAGTGAATGAAGGACCAGGGAAAGGCACCAGGGAGATATGGAGGTGAATAGATAATGATGATACAAACTATATCATAAGTGCCTGAGTTGTGATGACAAAGGGGCTGTGAGGTCCTATGGAGAATTTAGGCAAATAAGGAACTTAGAGTCATAGAATGTTTGAGCTGAAGAGAGCTCAGTCATAGGCTCCTAGGATTATAGAGCCAGAGCTGCAAGAGACTTCAAAGGCCATCTAGTCTAATGTGTTCATATTATGTTGGAGGCATTCGAGGCCCAAAGGAATGATGTGATTTGACCAAGGTCACACAGGTTTAAAAGCTTTCAGGTCTAGTAATCATAGAATTTCTTGGATGTAAGACAATGTCTGTGGCCACCCAGTCTCACACCCAAAACATCCCCACTATATCATACCTTACAGGTAATCATCTGACCTGTTCTGGAAGACTTAAAATGAGAGGAAATCTAATGCCTCCTGAGAAAGCCCATTCCACTTTTGAATAGGTCTAGGTAATAGGCACTTATTCCTGACATCAGGCTTAGATTTGCCTCTCTTTGCCCCTAATTACTTCTAGTTATTCCCTCAGTGGCCAAACAAAGGGAGTGTAATCTTTTTTGTACCTCACAACCCTTCAGATACCTGAGGACAGCTTTCATGCCCTACCCCTCCCCTCCTGGCCCCCACCTTGGTCCTGAGTTTTCTGTGGGCTAAACATCCCCAATCTCTTCAAGCAGTCCTTATGGAACATAGACTGAAGGCCCTTCAGCATCTCCATAGCCCTCCTCTGGTTGTCTTCTAGTCTCTCCCAATTTAAGGACTGTCGAAGATTATATCTAAAGTAAATGTGATGAACTGATACAAAATGAAGTGAGCAGAACCAGGAGAATATTGTATATAGTAACAGCAGTACTGTATGATGAAGAACTGTGAATGACTTGGCTAGTCTCAGCAAGACAATGATCCAAGACAATCCCAAAGGACCCATGATAAAAATGCTATCCACTCCCAGAGAAAGAACTGATGTTGTCTCAATACAGACTGAAGCATACTATCTTTGCTTCTTTTTCTCCTTTTCCTTCCTTCCTTCCTTCCTTCCTTCCTTCCTTCCTTCCTTCCTTCCTTCCTTCCTTCC